>NC_074692.1:23323558-23491058 GCF_029448725.1 Salvelinus fontinalis
CAAGTGTATGCATTGTCTACGGCTGTCTGATGGGCGGGTGACCTCTGTGGTGGGGGAGATGCGGGAGCGGACTGAGGAGTTTTATACTGAGTTGTATAGGGCAGAAATGTGTGATCCTATGTGTGCTCAGGTCTTGTTTGCAGGACTCCCTAAGCTTTCTCTGGCACAGAGGGATGAAATTAACATTCCTCTGTTGTCCCATGAACTGGCAGAGGCCGTAACCCTGATGTCCCCCGGTGTACACCGGGGGTCGATGGACTCCCAGTGGAGTTTTATAAAAAATTCTGGGGAATAATTGGACAGGACTTATTTTGCGTGTTGCGTGAATGCGTCGGGGTAGGAGAGTTGCCGATGAGCTGCCGTCGGGCGGCTCTGACTCTCCTGCCCAAAAAGGGGACTTGTGTGAACTTAAGAACTGGAGGCCTGTGGCATTACTCTGTGCGGACTACAAGATATTTACCAAGGTCCTCTCTAACAGACTGAAGTCCCATCTGGACTCAATAGTACATAAGGACCAAACATATTGTGTACCGGGACGCTCAATCACGGACAACTTGTTCTTAATCAGGGACATGTT
This sequence comes from Salvelinus fontinalis, assembly GCF_029448725.1. NCBI lineage: Eukaryota > Metazoa > Chordata > Actinopteri > Salmoniformes > Salmonidae > Salvelinus > Salvelinus fontinalis. The sequence continues at coordinate 23,324,136 of NC_074692.1, forward strand.
GGACTTGTTAAGAGGTTCTAATGTGAACTTTGAACTGGTTTCTTTAGATCAAGAGAAGGCTTTGATAGAGTGGACCATGAGTATCTGTTTAATGTGATGTCTGTGTTTGGGTTTGGGAAGAGTTTTGTGACCTGTGTGAAGCTGTTGTATGCTGGGGCGTCATGTATGGTTAAGGTGGGAGGGGGTCTCAGTAGGCCAGTCTGGGTGAGATGGGGCATTAGACAAGGATGCCCTCTATCGGGGCAGTTATATACTCTAGCCATTGAGCCTTTTTTGGGCCTGCTACGTCGGAGACTGCAGGGAGTGTGCTGGACAGGCATGGGTGTGGTGACAGGGATAGCAGATGATGTTTCTGTGATGGTCCGGGATGGTCAGGATATGCAGGCACTAGAGACCAGTCTGAAGGTGTACGAGGGAGCTTCGTCAGATAAGATAAACTGGGGCAAGAGCAAAGCTCTATGTGGGGCATGGGGGGGATAGGCCCCCTCCTCTGCTTCCAGGGGGTTTGTAGTGGGGTTTTGAAGGGCTTAACGTGTTGGGGGTGTACCTGGGCTCGGAGAGGTGGATCAGGAAGAACTGGGAGGGGCTGTCACAGGCAGCGGTGTCAAGACTGGCCAGGTAAAGGTGGCTCCTGTCCCAACTGTCATACAGAGGGAGGGTGCTGATAAACAACAACCTGGTGGCACCTGTGGCATACACTGGCTGTCCTCAACCCCCCCCCCCCCCCCCCCCCCCCCCAGTCTGCACCAGCTGCAACGCAAGCTGGTGGACTTTTTCTGGTCGGGCCACCACTGGCTGAGGGTGGCAGTGTTGTACATGGCCGTTCACGAAAGAGGACCTTGTGGAACTGGTGAGCAGGGTGGCTGCTTTCCGACTAAAGGCGGCGCAGAGACTGCTGTACCATACTGGTGTTGCCTGGAGGGAACCAGCATGCGCACTGCTGAGGAGAACTGGCGGATTAGGGTAGGACTGGCTGCTGTTGCTCATGAAGCTGGAGAGGATGAGTACAGCAGGTCGCTCAGACTTTTACTCCGTGGTGCTGAGGGCCTGGCAGCTGCTAAGGCCCACACAAGAAGCGGGTGGGGAGCCTGGGCTGTGGGTGTGGAAGGAGCCTATTTTCCACAACCCAGCCATCTCTTTGAGATCGGTTCAGTCGGCCACCCTGCAGAGGCGACTGATGGCAGCGGGTTTACAAAGGCTGGGTGACCTGCGACTGCTGGGAGAGGAAGGGTGGAAAACTCCGGAAGGCCTGGCACAACAAACAGGAATAACGTCTCTTAGGCTGCTGGAGAGATTCCTGGAGGAGGTCCAGGAGGCAATGTCTGAGCCGGCAAGGGGGGTGTTTGAGCGGCCAAAGGGGGAGGGGCCACCAATTTTTTCACCAATGCAGGTGACGGCAGAAACTGGCAAGAGGGTCTGGAGGACTTGTTAGATTTTAACACTCCGAGCCTGGTGGAGTTTGAAGGGGTGGGAGGTAAAGCCCTCTAGAACCTCTGCGCCAAGGTAAGGAACATTAGGAGCTTAACAGGAGTGAAGGCACATCAGTGGCAGGGGCATGTGGGGCGGAGAGTATTTAGATGGAGGGGGCTTTACAAACCCCCAGTACCAAAGAGGTCAGGGGACCTACAGTGGAGGGTTCTTCATGGAGCCCTGGCCACTAACAGCTGGTTGGTACGGGTTGAACCGGGAATCGAGCAGGGGTGTCCTTTCTGTGTTATGAAAGAAACTGTGATGCATGTGTTTTCTGTGTGCGCCAGGTTAATGCCATTAACGTCTCTGTTGGAATGTCTGTGTGAGAGGTTGGGGGTGGTTTTTACTGTTGTGATGTTTATAATGGGGTACAGGTATTCGAATAGGGAGAAGGCCAAATGTGTTTTGTTGAATTTTCTGTTTGCTCAGGCAAAGTTGGCTATTTGGCTAACAAGGAGGAACAGGGTCAAAGGTGTTAACAGACCCTTTACTATTATTTAATGGGATGATCTCTGCACACCTTAGGGTTGAATTTGAGTTCTATGAAATGATAAAAAGTGTGGAGATGTTTCAGGATATATGGTGTGTTGGGGGGAAGGTGTACAGCTGGGGAAGGTGTTTTGGATATACGGTTGTAGAAGTGGTGAAGTTTTTTGGTTATTGTGATGTGTGGTGTTATTTTGTATCGTGTGGTACAGGGAAAGGTGAGTATGGTACATGTATGAAGTACAGGATATATTTTGGTGTTTTATTTTTAGGGGGGGGGGGGGGGGGGGGGGGGGTTGGTTAGTTTTTAATGAAATGAGAATGTTTCATTAAAGAAAGACAAAAAGTCAAGTCTCTTCCTCTCCCAATTCCTTTCCCTCTCTCCCTCTCTCTCTCCCCCTCTCCCTCTCTCTTCCGCTCTCTTCCGCTCTCTTCCTCTCTCTCTTAAGGAATATTATATTTACTGTATGTTTCATGCACACGTATGTGTGTGTGCCTTGTGTGGAGTTCTTTGCTGGTTACCACAATAATAGCTGCTATCAGGGTTAGGACTACTGAGACTGTGGTCTAATTCTGTCGAAATCCCACTAAGCCAGGTGAATGAAATGAAGTTCAAACTGTTTGTATATCTTATCGTCCATGCACCAGTAGACAAAGGAAGCTGTCCGTGAGGCTGTGTTTACCCAGGAAGGGCCTGACTAATGGCTGACTCACTGTGTCTCTGTGACCCCTGCTCTGGAAAATTCTCGGTCATACTGGAGAAACACTAGCTACATAAACAGGTGTTCCCCTGGCCTGCTTTTAAAAACAGACACAGACACAGATAGACAGACACAGAGAGAGGTGTGAGCCATGTAGTGACAGACTGTTTGAGGGAATAGAGAAGGGGAGGGAAAGAGGGAGGGAAAAAGGGACGGAGGTGTGGAAAGAAGTGGAAACGAGAGGTGAGAAGGTGAAGAAAGGGTGGACATTTGAAAACAGGTTGTGTGTGTGTGTACAGTTGAAGTCAGAAGTTTACATACACTTAGGTTGGAGTCATTAAAACTCGTTTTTCAACCACTCCACACATTTCTTGTTAACAAACTATAATTTTAGCAAGTCGGTTAGGACATCTACTTTGTGCATGACACAAGTAATTTTTCCAAGATTGTTTACAGACAGATTATTTCACTTATAATTCACTGTATCACAATTCCAGTGGCTCAGAAGTTTACATACACTAAGTTGACTGTGCCTTTAAACAACTTGGAAAATTACGGAAAATAATGTCATGGCTTTAGAAGCTTCTGATAGGCTAAATGACATCACGTGAGTCAATTGGAGGTGTACCTGTGGATGTATTTCAAGACCTACCTTCAAACACAGTGCCTCTTTGCTTGACATCATGGGAAAATCAAAAGAAATCAGCCAAGACCTCTGAAGAAAAATGGTGGACCTCCACAAGTCCAGTTCATCCTTGGGAGCAATTTCCAAACGCCTGAAGGTACCACGTTCATTTGTACAAACAATAGTACGCAAGTATAAACACCATGGGACCACGCAGCCGTCATACCGCTCAGGAAAGAGATGCCTAGACGCCTGTCTCCTAGAGATGAACGTACTTTGGTGCAAAAAGTGCAAATCAATATCAGAACAACGGCAAAGGACCTTGTGAAGATACTGGAGGAAACAGGTACAAAAGTATCTATATTCACAGTGAAACGAGTCCCTATATCGACATAACCTGAAAGTCCGCTCAGCAAGGAAGAAGCCACTGCTCCAGAACCGCCATAAAAAAGCCAGACTACGGTTTGCAACTGCACATCGGGACAAAGATCATACTTTTTGGAGAAATGTCCTCTGGTCTGATGAAACAAAAGTAGAACTGTTTGGCCATAATGAGGAAAAAGGGGGAGGCTTACAAGCCGAAGAACACCATCCCAACCGTGAAGCACTGGGGTGGCAGCATCATGTTGTGGGGGTGCTTTGCTGCAGGAGGGACTGGTGCACGTCACAAAATAGATGGCGTCATGAGGAAAGAAAAGTATGTGGATATATTCAAGCAATATCTCAAGACATCAGTCAGGAAGTTAAAGCTTGGTCGCAAGTGGGTCTTCCAAATGGACAATGACCCCAAGCATACTTCCAAAGTTGTGGCAAAATGGCTTAAGGACAACAAAGTCAAGGTATTGGAGTGGCCATCACAAAGCCCTGACCTCAATCCTATAGATTTTCTTTGGGCAGAACTGAAAAAGCGTGTGTGAGCAAGGAGGCCTACAAACCTGACTCAGTTAAACCAGCTCTGTCAGGAGGAATGGGCCAAAATTCACCCAACTTATTGTGGGAAGCTTGTGGAAGGCTACCCGAAACGTTTGACCCAAGTTAAACAATTTAAAGGCAATGCTACCAAATACTAATTGAGTATATGTAAACTTCTGACCCACTGGGAATGTGATGAAAGAAATAAAAGCTGAAATAAATCTCTACTATTATTCTGACATTTCACATTCTTAAAATAAAGTGGTGATCCTAACTGACCTAAAACAGGGAATTTTTACTCTGATTAAATGTCAGGAATTGTGAAAAACTGAGTTTAAATATATTTGGCTACGGTGTGCCTGTACATAGCCCATCTGTAAATAGCCCATCCAACTACCTCATCCCCATACTGTATTTATTAATTTATCTTGCTCCTTTGCACCCCAGTATTTCTACTTGCACATTCATCTTCTGCACATCTGCCATTCCAGTGTGAAATTGCTATATTGTAATTACTTTGCCACCATGGCCTATTTATTGCCTTACCTCCCTTATCCTACCTCATTTGCACACACTGTATATAGAGTTTTTCTACTGTATTATTGACTGTATGTTTGTTTATTACATGTGTAACTCTGTGTTGTTGTATGTGTCGAACTGCTTAGCTTTATCTTGGCCAGGTCACAGTTGTAAATGAGAACTTGTTCTCAACTAGCCTACCTGGTTAAATAAAGGTGAAATAAAAAATAAAAAAATAAAAGTACTTCCGATTTCAACTGTACGTCTCCAGTGCGTTCTGATCACACTGTATGTGTATGTTTGTGTCAGTTTCAGCCTCCCCAGTCTCAGCTGTGAATGTAATTGATTAAATTAATTTGTATGAAATTAGCATGATGAATAAGGTAATGTGTATGTGTGTGTGTGTGTGCATACTTGCGCATTAAGTACAAGATATTAAATTAGTATTGATGAATAGCACCATATGTTAGCACATGAGAGCTGTAATTGAATCAAGTAACATTTGTATCTGTTTCTGCCATGACAGTCAAGCCCCAGAGCTCAAGACTTTTTCCCTGCTTACTCCCAAATTACAGTTCTCTTTTTACACCTCAGAAATAGACAAATGTCAAGATGTCATGTTGCGTAGATCCAGTTATGTGCCTCATTCCCAGAAGAAGTGAAGAGATAGTCATCAGAGCACCAGAGCAGAGTTAACAGGAAACTGGAGATATAATCTAATCACAGGAGGTTGGTGGCACCTTAATTGGGGAGGACGGGCTCGTGGTAATGGCTAGAGCAGAATCAGTGGAATGGTATCATCTATTTGCTTCGTTCCAGCCATTATTATGAGCAGTCGTCCCCTCAGCAGCCTCCACTGAATCTAATATCAGTGTTTGGTTAACGAGGATAATTTGTTCTGGCTGATGAGGAGTTTAGTAGTCAGTGTGTGTGTCTGTGTGTCTTTTGTGTGTGTGTGTGTGTGTGTGTGTGCGTGTGTAACTGATGTGAAATGGCTAGCGCGCTAGTAGCGTTTCAATCGGTGACGTCACTCGCTCTGAGGCCTTGAAGTAGTTGTTTCCCTTGCTTGTGGAGCAATTAGGTAACAATGCTTCATGGGAGGCTGTTGTTGATGTGTTCAGATGGTCCCTGGTTCCAGCCAGATTAAGGCAAGTTTAGGGACAGAAGCAAGACTGTTACGTGTGTGTGTGTGTGTGTGTGTGTGTGTGTGTGTGTGTGTGTGTGTGTGTGTGTGTGTGTGTGTGTGTGTGTGTGTGTGTGTGTGTGTGTGCTGACAGACTGTGAGGAAAACTTTTTTGCTGCTCATAACGACAGCACAGCTCTGCCTGGTATTGTAAGGAGTGTGTGTATGTGTGATGTGTGTATGGTATTGGAAGGAGTGTGTGTATCAAATAATCAAATAAAATGTTATTGGTCACATGCGCTGAATACAATAGGTGTAAGCTTTACCGTGACGTGCTAACGAACAAGCCATTTCCCAACAATGCAGAGTTAAAAAGTAAGAAACATTTGCAAAAGGAAATAGTAACACAATAAAATAACAATAACGAGGCTATATACAAGAAGTACCGATACTGAGTCAATGTCCTGGGGGTATGAGGTAGTTGAGGTAATTGAGGTAATATGTAGGTAAGGGTTAAAGTGACTAGGTAATCAGGATAGATAATAAACAGAGTAGCAGCAGCGTATGTGAAAAGTGTGAATGTGTGTGAGTGTGGACAGAACCAGTATAAGAGAGTCAGTGCAAAAAATGTGATTAACTGTTCAATAGTCTTATGGCTTGGGGGTAGAAGCTGCTCAGAAGCCTTTTGGTTCCAGACTTGGCACTCCGGTACCGCTTGCTGTATGGTAGCAGAAAGAAGAGTCGATGACTGGGGTGGCTGGAGTCTTTGACAATTTTTAGGACCTTCCTCTTGACACCACCTGGTAAAGAGGTCCTGAATGGCAGGGAGCTTGGCCTTGCTGGGCTGTACACACTAGCCTCTGTAACACCTGTAACGCCAAGCAGTTGCCATACCAAGCAGTGATGCAGCCAGTCAAGATGCTCGCAGTGGTGCAGCAGTATAACTTTTTGAGGATCTGAGGGCCCATGAAAAATCTTTTCAGCCTCCTGAGGGGGATGAGGTGTTGTTGTGCCCTCTTCACTACTGTTTTCGTGTGTTTCAATCATGATAGGTCCTTGCAGATCCAGTTGCAGAGGGAGGTGTTCAGTCCCAGGGTCCTTAGTTTAGTGATGAGCTTGGAGGCCACTATGGTATTGAACGCTGAGCTGTAGTCAATGAACAGCATTCTCACATGTGTTCCTTTTGTCCTGGTGGGAAAGGGCTGTATGGATTGCAATAGAGATTGCATCTGTAAATCTTTTGGGGCTGTATGTCAATTAGAGATGTGAGTGCTACAGGGCGATAGTCATTTAAACAGGTTATATTGGCATTCTTGGGCACAGAGACTATGCTGGTCTCCTTGAAACATGTAGGTATTACAGACTGAGTCAGGGAGTGGTTGAAAATGTCAGTGAAGACACTTGCCAACTGGTCAGCACATGCTCTGAGTACGCGTCCTGGTAATCCGTCTGCAGCCTTGTGAATGTTAAAACTTCTTTGGGATAGGTGGGACGGTAGCGTCCCACCTGGCCAACATCCGGTGAAATGGCAGAGCGCCAAATTCAAATTAAATTACTATAAATATTAAACTTTCATGAAATCACAAGTGCAATACATCAAAATAAAGCTTAACTTGTTGTTAATCCATCCAAGGTGTCAGGTTTCAAAAAGGTTTTACAGCGAAAGCAAGACATGCGATTATCTGAGGACAGCGTCCAGCACACAAATGCATAACAAATCATTTTCAACCAGGGAGTTGTGACACGAAAGTCAGAAATAGCGATATAATATATGCCTTACCTTTGAAGATCTTCTTCTGTTGGCACTCCAAAAGGTCTCAGTTACATTACAAATGGTCCTTTTGTTCGATAAATTTCTTCTTGATATCCATAAAAACTCAGTTTAGCTGGCGCGCTTCAGTCAATAATCAACTAGGTTTCCATCGGTCAAAATGCATAAAAAATTAATCCCAAACGTTACCAATAAACTTATCCAAACAAGTCAATCAACGTTTATAATCAATCCTTAGGTACCCTAAAAGGCAAATAAACAATAAAATTTAAGACGGAGATTCTTTACCGGAGATAATCAAAAAGAACGCGCTCTCTCGGCCATGCGCATGGAAACACTACAGCCAAAATGGGAGCCCTGGCCTCCCGGGTGGCGCAGTGGTCTAGGGCACTGCATCACAGTGCTAACTGCGCCACCAGAGTCTCTGGGTTCGCGCCCAGGCTCTGTCGCAGCCGGCCGCGACCGGGAGGTCCGTGGGGCGACGCACAATTGGCATAGCGTCGTCCGGGGTAGGGAGGGTTTGGCCGGTAGGGATATCCTTGTCTCATCGCGCTCCAGCGACTCCTGTGGCGGGCCGGGCGCAGTGCGCGCCAGCCAAGGGGGCCAGGTACACGGTGTTTCCTCCGACACATTGGTGCGGCTGGCTTCCGGGTTGGAGGCGCGCTGTGTTAAGAAGCAGTACGGCTGGTTGGGTTGTGCTTCGGAGGACGCATGGCTTTCGACCTTCGTCTCTCCCGAGCCCGTACGGGAGTTGTAGCGATGAGACAAGGTAGTAATTACTAGCGATTGGATACCACGAAAATTGGGGAGAAAATGGGATAAAAAATAAATAAATAAATAAATAAATAAATGGGAGCCCTTAGAAAAACTACTTCTTCTCCCTCATTTTTCCAAAAACCAGCCTGAAACTCTTTCTAAAGACTGTTGACATCTAGTGGAAGCCCGAGAAACTGCAATCGGGCACGATTTCGCCCTATTATAAAAGTGCCAGCCATTTAAATCAGTGATAGGATGAAAAACATTTTTTGGGGGATGGTTTGTCCTCGGGGTCTCGCCTGCCATTTATGTTCTGTTATACTCACAGACATTATTTTAACAGTTTTAGAACCTTTAGAGTGTTTCTATCCAAATCTACCAATTATATGCATATCCTAGCTTCTGGGGCTGAGTAGCAGTCAGTTTACTTTGGGCACGCTTTTCACCCGGACGTCAAAATACTGCCCCCTATCCCAAAGAAGTTTTAACCTGTTTCAAAGTTTTACTCACATTGGCAAAGGAAAGCGAGATCACACAGTCGTCCGGAACAGCTGGTGCTCTCATGCATGGTTCAGTGTTGCTTGCATCGAGCGAGCATAGAAGGCAATTAGCTCATCTGGTTGGCTCGTGTCACTGGGCAGTTCGCAGATGGGTTTCCCTTTGAAATCCTTGACCAGTGCATCAGTGGTGTAGTAAGATTCAATGTTAGTCCTGTATTGATACACACAACAAACACCAACCTATAACACACACCAACCCATAACACACCAACCTATAACACACACCAAAAATAACACACACAAACCTATAACACACACCAAACATACCACACACAAACCTGTAACACACACCAAACATACCACACACAAACATGTAACACACATCAAACATAACACACACCAACCTATAATACACACCAACCTATAATACACACCAAACATAGCACACACCAACCTAAAGCACACCAACCTAAAGAACACCAACCTATAACACACACCAACCTATAACACTCACCAACCTAAAGCACACACCAACCTAAAGCACACCAACCTAAAGCACACCAACCTATAACACCAACCTATAACACACACCAACCTATAACACTCACCAACCTAAAGCACACACCAACCTAAAGCACACCAACCTATAGCACACACCAACCTATAACACACACCAACCTATAGCACACACCAACCTATAGCACACACCAACCTATAACACACACCAACCTATAACACACACCAACCTATAACACACACCAACCTATAACACTCACCAACCTATAACACTCACCAACCTAAAGCACACCAACCTAAAACACACACCAACCTATAACACTCACCAACCTATAACACTCGCCAACCTATAACACTCGCCAACCTATAACACTCGCCAACCTATAACACTCGCCAACCTATAACACTCGCCAACCTATAACACTCGCCAACCTATAACACTCGCCAACCTATAACACTCGCCAACCTATAACACTCGCCAACCTATAACACTCACCAACCTATGACACTCACCAACCTATAACACTCACCAACCTATAACACTCACCAACCTATAACACTCACCAACCTATAACACTCACCAACCTATAACACTCACCAACTTAAAGCACATCAACCACTGAGCATCTCTTTTCCATACTCTGGCAAGCACAGGCACACACTCACACCCATACGCATGCATATATATACACACACACACACACACACACACACACACACACACACACACACACACACACACACACACACACACACACACACACACACACACACACACACACACACACACACACACACACATCGTGACCACACTGAGCAGCAGTGATGTTAATGTGAACAGAGATTCCCACTGGTGCCTAACTGTTCCTAACACCTGACACATTCTGGCTGGACTACGGGAGAGGATTAACAGCCACACACACACATGCAAACACACACACACACCCTAGAAAAGAGAGAGAGAGAGAGAGAGAGAGAGAGAGAGAGAGAGAGAGAGAGAGAGAGAGAGAGAGAGAGAGAGAGAGAGAGAGAGAGAGAGAGAGAGAGAGAGAGAGAGAGAGAGAGAAAAGAACAGTTGGAGGGAATTAGATTTTTTTCAGAAGATGTTTCATATGCAGGCTCAGCATTCCAGACATCAACAATGGAAATGAGATGCTGTGAAGGTGTGTAAAAATAAGGGTTGGGGTGTAATATTCTCCTCTGTGCTAGTCTCCATAACAAATCTGTTTGGGTCTCAGTGGGACTCCAACACCCACGATGCCTCTGTCTCACCTGTCAGGAGATGAAAGACATAGTACACCTGTGTGTGGCATAAATCGGTTTGAGCATGTTTAATAGTGTCATCATAATCATTACCATTAGGGTTTGTTAATAAACTTAACTTTGTCTGTAGGTCTTGTAAAACTTAACTTTGTCTGTAGGTCTTGTAAAACTTAACTTTGTCTGTAGGTCTTGTAAAACTTAGCTTTGTCTGTAGGTCTTGTAAAACTTAACTTTGTCTGTAGGTCTTTGTCTTACTTCTGGAAATGTATTGCATCAATACATGATGTTTTTAAAATAACATGCACTATTCCTCGCTCTCTTTCTCCCGCTCTCATTCCCTCCCTCTTTCTCTTTCTCCAGGAAAGCCATGGGGCGGGGCCTGGTCTGTCAGAGGCAGGTTTTTCGCCAATGGTATTGTTCATTCGCTAATCAAACAGAGGAAGAAGCAATGCGAGAGGGATAAGTGTGCCCAAAGTCTGTTTCTCCAGCAGGTGGCGATTTTTATTTATTTTTTTCGCTCACCAAGCGAAGAGTTTGTGTATGGGAGGTCATGAGAGTGTCGAATTTGGTTAACAAAATTTGAATGGCTTATTTGATACGTGAGGCTTATTTAAAATAATAGAAATGTCGTAATACTTAGCTTATTACGAGTTTACTGATATAAGTAGAACACGTGACATCCCGGCAACTTTGATAAAAAAAAAACTTTATATCGGAATCGTGCCCGTTTTCACACGCGCATCTGTCCTCCCATTGGCTAGAATGGTTCCAACTGATCTTGCCTACTTCCGACTGCCTTCTATTTTAAATACATTTCTTTTCATTGTTAGAGTGGCCACTTGAGTATCTGGTCAACGATGGATCATCTGTGGTATCCATCTGGGAAAAGGCTGTATGGACACTCCTGACCGGCAAATTGATATTTAATTTCAGAATCGGTTAAAATTAGGTTACGGTAAGGGTTAAGGGTTTGGTTAAAGTAAGGGTCAGTTTTAGATTTTAGTTAGTCGTTTGCAGGTCAGCAGTGTCCTTAGGTCTCTCCCATAGATCTGAGGAACAGAGAGGAGAGGGGCAGGATTCTGAGGTGAGGTAGAGAGAGACAGAGAGGGGAGCCGAGGTTGATCGCTACAACAAGACAACTCAGTCAGGACGGAATAAGCTGCTAGAGACTGCGGGGTCTGGGAAGGAAATCTGTCGCAGGGGACGAAAAAGGAGTGAAAGTGTTTCTGTTGCTGGATGGACTTGTATTTTTATATCGCAACTTAGTTTTCCCTTTTCCTCTCCTTTCCCTTCCACCGCCCTAACGGATCGTATTCCGCGGAGCAGCTGCGCTTTAATGCCCCTGCGCATTCTAGGAGGAGAAGGAGAGAAGAGCGAGGAAGAAGGAGTACAGAGGGAGGGAGAAGGAGAGCAGAGGCCTGACTTCTCGGAAACCGCTCCGCCGCCCCTCACGCCTCTCCCCCGTGGCTGTCTGTCCCCTCTTCCCTCCTGGCCCTGTATGGACGGGGATGGGGAGAGCCGGATGTTGTTACCGCGGGGCTGAACGCCTCGCATCCCCACCGAGGGTGCCCCGCTTGCGGCCGTTGCTGGTGCTGCTCCTTGCTCTCTGCTACGGGGCTCATAGAGGTGGTAACTATATAACTTCGGATGTTGTTCATTCTCGGTAGCCTAAATCGGGACCTAGTACCCTGTACGCCGTTCACTTCAGCTCGAGCGCTGCGAATGTGCCATAACAGTTATAGGCGAATGAATAATTAATAACCAGTTAATAATGACACAACTAAAAATGTCCCACTGGGCACAGACGTCAATTCATCGTCTATTCCACGTTGGTTCAAACCACGTTGATTCAACCAGTGTGTGCCTAGTGGGGTGGGATTGGAATGAGTCTTCCATGTGGTTTAAGGGGAGTCTAATAGTGTGTATATCCTATAGGCCTGTGCGTGTTGTAGCCTATGGGAGTGTATTGGATTTGGACCTCCTGTCCTCTTCGTGTTATTGTTTGATAGTGGCTCTCTTTCTCTCTCCTGCGGACCGCAATAACGCAGCAGTTAAAAGGTCTCTCCCGTGTTTCTCCAGAGTTTCTCCCGCGGTGTCTCTGCCGTGGGACGCTAATGGCTGATAGAGAAAGGGAAGGGTGGCAGGTCCTCAGCAGCCAGGCTAACAGATTATTGTTGACACATTTTTAAAATAATAGAGGTTTATAATAATAATAATTGAAATGAAAATTGTAAATGTGTACAGTTATGTTAGAAAATTATACGCTTCACTTTTACTTTTAATACACAAAGTAAATAGTAGAATATAATAGGACCACATGGAGACTCTAGAATGGAATAGAATAGAACAGAACCATATTGTGACAGTGCAAATAATAATTTGTTGTTAATTTAATTACTTATATCAATAAAGGTCAAATAGAAATAAATATAACTATATCATCTAGAATAGAATATAACAGAATACAATCATACAGAAACTCTAGGATATAGAGAAATATAATATAATCAAAATGATGTAATAAAGTAGAATAGACTTAAATACCAGAGGAAAGCATTTTGGGTGCTAGTAGGTTACTTGAAGTCGTCATATAGAGTCTGGGTTGGCCTCAGTAACCTGGTGCTAGCTGGCAGTTGTGCCCATACAGAGAGCCACGTTCTGGGCTGGCACTGAGACAGCCCACCACCTCTCTGGATGTCCCCCAGACCTGCTGTGTAACTCGTGCTCAATGACTGTGTGTGTGGTGTGAGTGCGTGCAGCAGGTAATTAGTTTAACACGGGCCAGACAGCTGGACATGACACTGTCTGTGTACAGTTCTCTGCAGTAGGAGGATGAGGACTGGTTGAGGAGCATGAAAGCACTCTGATGCTCCCTGCCAATAAGAATTACAATTTTAAATCATCTAATCTATTTAGAAGGTTCTATTTCACTTTTGTAAGTTTGTTCATGACACCATAAAACACCATTGACAGTTTAATTGATCAGCATGTCCTGTCTCATTGGGGATGTCAGATGTTGCAACGAGGAGATATATACAAAAACAAAACAACAATTATTGAGAAGAAACAGTGACTTGGTGTGTTTTATAGTGTTGTTGGTGTGTGTAGCTAGCTTGTAACAAAACTTGGTCTGTGGGTTATTCGGCTGATGGTGTGTGGTCTGTGACTGTGTGTTGATGGTGTGGTGTGTTGCTTACTGGTCTGTGTGTTGATGGTGTGTGTAGCTAGCTGGTCTGTGTGTTAATGGTGTGTGTAGCTAGCTGGTCTGTGTGTTATTGTGTTGATAGTGTGGTGTGTGTCTTGCGTACTGGTAACAAGGCTCCACAGCTCATGCTGCTCATCACCACCGGATGCACCAGACCAGCCAGGGAGCTATCACTTCTGATCCTGATATTATATTGCAGCGTCATTACCGCCAGCCGTCCACACTATTTACCGTTATTCAGCCCTGTGTGTGTGTGTGTGTGTGTGTGAGAGAGAGAGAGAGGGGACTGAAACGGAAGTGAGTGTCTCTGAAGCGGAGGCCAGAGCAGCTGTGTATTGTGTCACAGTCAGTCACAGTATGTTCAGACTAGACTCACTGCACAAATTCCTGTGTGATCAGAAAGACCTGTGTGATCGGAAAGCACTGGAGACGTACAGTACATGTGTTTGGCATAGAGGTTTAATCTCAAGATTCAGCCTGAGAATGAAACTGTTTAGTTGTTCACTGTATCTGTGAGTAACTCTTGTGTGTGCGTGTGCGTGTGTGTGTGTGTGTGTGCTTGTTGAGGACTAGTGTTAGTATAACACAATGAAGGGAGATTCTGATCTGGAATGTGAGTTGGAAGTGTTATGTTGTGTACCCCCCTCTAATACTCAGCACACTGCTGCCACCACCTGGTTGGCCCGGGTACTGACACACACACACACACACAACCCTCTCACCACACAGCCCTGAGAGTGAGAGCATTGGTTTTAAACATTCTTCTTCTTTCTGTTATCCCTTCATCTTATGGTTCAGGGCATTCATACCAGGATAACCATGGATGTGTTTGCTTTACCTCTGTATGCACCATGGGAACTAGGCCTAGTGTTAGCATAAGTTCTGTATGACGTGTGTGTGAATAGGCCTATGTTGTGTGTGTGTGTGTTTGCTGCAGGGGTTTGAACCAGAACAGAACATTGAAAGTGATCTCTAGTGGTTCAGAACAGAACTGTTCAAATCTTGAGAAACGGTAAATAATCATATTTTTTGTTCCAAAAAATATTCCTGGTGTTTGGTATATCATTGTGTAGATGATTGGAGTTATGATGATAGTAATAGCCTAAACACATTCCAACCCATCATCATGCTCAGTGCTTCAAGACAAACCCCCTCCATGTTCACGGCTTTCTCCTGCTCTCTCCCCACCCGTGGAATTTCAATCACATCTCGTGCCTGCACTTATCTGTCCATCATACATGTAAACAACTAGCTTACCCGTTCCATAGCAAGATGCTCTATCCATACTAATTGGTGGGTGGTAAATGAATGAGCTAAATGTAGAAACTATGTTGATTTCCCGGGGAACAATGAACAGTTACTTTTGTTTGGTTGGAAACGGTTCAGAACTTTGTAATGCTGGTTGGAACACTGGAACGGTACAAAATAAATATGGGTTCTACTCAGAACGGAATGATTCCAACCCCTGGTGTACTGGTGTCTGTTAGTAAATCATGCCATAATCAGGTGAGCTCGGCCAGTGTGTGTTGTTGGCAGCGGAAGCAGAGCCAGTATTCTCTCAGAGATACTTATAAGTAAGTGTGTGTGTGTGTACGCATTAGAGAGCCTCTGGTCTAATCTAATAGGAGCTCACTGTGGCTGATGCATTAGGCCTGGCATCTTCTCCTTTTATCTGTTCTTTTTCTCCCTCTTCTCTAAGCCTTAACAGGCCTCTCTTTTCCAAGCCTATATGAACTACTGCTGCAGTACATTGACCAAAATGCTGCACTATGTAGGAGAACATTATCGCTGGCTGAACCATCTCTAGATGGCCTTTACTGCTGTATAGATGTAATCAGTGAATCATTCCAAAGTGTTTTCTTTTCCTCCATTGGCTAGAGGCCGGGGGCAGAGGTCACTGCAGACTCCAGCCTGACACTGAGAGCTCTGAAGAACTTCTAGATCATAGAGTTGGCAAACACACTGCGGTCTGCGGCCACCCGCAGCTTTTAGCACTTCTTCATGATGGTGTCTCTGAGCTCTTAAAGATGCACTCTGGAGTTTTCTTTCCCATGTGAGGGTATTATTTTGAGGCAATATCATAAACATGGCAGTCTGGAGAATGACAAGCTTCATCAGGCAGCATAGAATATTATGTAACAGTTATCAGATGTGGATGTGTGTGATCTGTTATTCTTTCACTCTAGCTCAGTCTTATCTCTGGCTCTGTGGGAAGGTCTGCAAGTCTCTGTGTCAGTCTCTCAGCGCTGCTCTTTGTTCTGGTTTATAAAAGTCATAAAGTGGTGTTACTGTACACACACACACACACACACACACACACACACACACACACACACACACACACACACACACACACACACACACACACACACACACACACACACACACACACACACACACACACACACACTGTAGCCTGTTCTTTCTCTGCTTTATTGGTCTAATCTGAACAGGCCAGTAGTGTTGTGTGTGTTTACTTGTGCCATAGAGATCAAAGCCTCCTTCGCACCCCTAACCAACCTGACTCGTGTGTTTGTCTGTGTGTGTATGAAAACGAGAGCTTCCGTGAAGATTTAATGTATGTCATACCAATGACTATGACTTTCTATTATAGCCACACATCATCTGTACCAGATGTTCTCTGTCTGCCTTTGGTACCACGAATGAACATGGATATTCTATATTACATTAATAGTCTGTCAATAGATATGGTATTGCTACCCTGCGAGGGCACTGGTACTGTATTAGTGCTGTCATAATAGAACTGTAATAGTCTTGTAGTTGTACAATAGTACTGACAGTTAGTATGTGTGTGTTTCTCCAGGTCATTGCCAGGTGGCCACCCCTCAGTGTCATATCCAGAAGTGCACCACAGACTTTGTGTCCCTGACGTCTCACCTGACCCCAGCGCTGGATGGCTTTGACTTAGAATTCTGTAAGGCTCTGAGGTCCTACAGCGCCTGCACCCAGAGGACAGCCAAGTCCTGTAGGGGTAACCTGGTCTTCCACTCTGCTGTCCTGGGCATCTCAGACCTCATGACCCAGAGAAACTGCTCCCGTGACGGGCCCACCTCCTCCACACACCCCGAGATGCAATCAGAGCCCTGCAACTACCACAGCCGCACCCAGCACGCTCACACACACCCTCACACACACACTCACACGCCACCAGTGTACCTGTTCTGCGGGCTGTTCGGGGACCCCCACCTGCGGACGTTTAAGGACAGCTTCCAGACCTGCAAGGTGGAGGGGGCGTGGCCACTTATTGACAACGACTACTTGTCCGTGCAGGTGACCAACGTTCCAGTGGTGACGGGATCCAGCGCCACGGCGACCAATAAGGTGAGGGGAGATCATTACTGTATATATATTTAAAAAACTCCTTCCTACATACTTCATTAAGGGTGCTAGTCCACAAAGTAGAAAGCAATACACTTATAGATACAGGAAGATTGTTTTGTTTCAATATAAAACAAAAATAAATGTACTGAAAGTATTATTTGGAGCATGTTCCATCTTGTAGTAGAGTAAAGGTATGAAACACACAGAGAGACCCTACTATAGAGCCCTGAGGTACTCCCTCTGTAAGACGTCTGATAGATGGAGGTTCTGACCCAGCTCTCCACTGAAGCAGCGGTGTTGTGAGGATGTAGTATACAGTGAAGCCTGGGACGGAAGAAAAGAGGTTGAGTTTGGCGTACAGAATAAACAAGCTGTTTGGTATGAAGAGGTGTGCAGCTGATGCCAGAGCTGTTCTCATTGAGGCAGAAAACACACACACACACACACACACAGTCTCACTCACAGGTGCGAGGAGAGCAGAGCAAACAGTTGAGTCTTGTGACCAACACTTGTGACTAACGTGATGTTGGAATCCTAACTTAACTAATAGCTGCTTATAGCATGACCCCTAATACCCTGGAATGAGCGGTGCGTGAAAGAAACCACTGTGTGTGTGTGTGTGTCAGCAGTGGGCCCAAGAACTTTCTTCAAGAACAAGAATGTCTCACACATATGGCCTGAAGCAGGTTACTGTCGAGAGTGAAGGGCACCATACCATAAATGACAAAACACGCACGCACACACACACGCACGCACACACACACACACACACACACAGGCTGAGAGTGTTTTTAGACGTCATTAAATCCGGTTTGTTCCTCACAAAGGCATCTCTGTGGTGGCCATGCAGTCCCCCCCGCCCATCCAGGTGATAGTTATACTGCTGCTGCTCTGACCCTGTGTCAGGGCTCGCTATTAGTCAGAATTATTAGCACACAGACACACACACCCATTGATGTGTGACTGTGCCTGCAACAGGCCTAATGGCTGCCCAGACCTCATCTCTGACAAATGGACAAAGCAGTCATTCATGCTAATGCTAACCCTATGACTGTGTGGCTATGGCCACAGCCTTGCAGATAGAAGGAGCTGGCTAGGGCTAACACCATGCCACTTAAATCCAAACTGGTTGTCTAGTAAATTTGTAAGAAGGTCTCATCCTATGTTCAAGAAGGGCCTTTTTCCCTTTATTCAGATTACACCTGCTCACTTTCGGTTGTTTGAAAAGGAAATAATCTCCAGAATATTGTTATTTTTTAAACAAGTTTAGAAAGTTGGTTGCAATTTCAGTTTAATCCACCTGAAAAGAGAGAAAAAATAATACAATACAAATAATACAAATCAAACAAGTTGGGAGGCCAGTATCCTTGCTGTGATTGGATTGCAAGATAAACTTTATAAGATATTATAAAGTGTCTGGCAAACCTGTTTTAACCTGTTTCATACAAAGATCAAAGTTATTGTGTGCCTGGTCACTTTATGATGTTTGTGTGTCCATAGATCACCGTCATATTCAAGCCATTTGAGGAGTGTACAGACCAGCGTGTGTACCAGGCAGTAACAGATGACCTGCCCGCTGCCTTCGTAGACGGTACCGTGAGCAGCGGGGCCCCTGACCATAACCTTAACGGAAATAATGGTGACTCTACCGGGAAGGTACAAGCGCTGTGGATCTCGGAGCATAGCCCCGGTCACCACGTGGAGCTGCATGCCGACTACATCGGCGTGACGGTTATCGTACGGCAGCTGGGGCGCTACCTGACCCTAGCGGTGCGCATCCCGAAGGAGATGGCCCATGCCTACGACGCTACGCAGGACCTGCAGCTCTGCCTGAACGGATGTCCCACCTCGGAACGCATCGACCGGGGGGGTCACCTGTCCCTGCCTCTCCCTCTACCACCTCCAGCCCTGGGCTTACAGCTCCAACAGCCACATGGCCAGGGCCAGTCCTCACACACACACTCTCACACGGCTCCCTACAGCGCCCCCCAGGGGTTCAGTATGGAGGGTGCGCGGGCACGCTGCAGGGAGCAGCTTGAGGTGCAGGATATTTATTTCCACTCATGTGTGTTTGACCTCCTGACCACCGGGGACGCTAACTTCACGGCAGCGGCGTTCAGCGCCCTGAAGGACATGGAGAGTCTCCACCCCCAACGCGAGCGCTGGACGATCTACCCACCCAGCTCAGCCCACACCTCTCAGCCTATCACATGGCTCCTACTGCTCACGCTCTGTGTGCTCGGATAGGCACTGGTATAGCGTGTGTGTTTGTGTATGTGTGTGTGTTTGTGTATGTGTGTGTTGGTATAGAGCTCCTAGCTGAGCTGTAGGATAAAGTTCCCTCTTGATGCAGATCTAAGTTCAGTTTTGAGTTTTCGCCCTAATGGTTATGATTGGGGAGGGTAACCTAAGCTGATCCTAGATCTGTGTCTAGGAGAAACTTCTAACCAGAGCCCCTCTGGAGATTTACCCTTTTCTTCTTCTTGACTGAACACCCGGGGCATATTACTGCCACAAAGGAGCTGCAAGCCCCCAGGTCCAAGCCCCCAGGTCCAAGCCCACAGGTCCAAGCCCCCAGGTCCAAGCCCCCAGGTCCAAGCCCACAGGTCCAAGCCCCCAGGTCCAAGCCCCCAGGTCCAAGCCCACAGGTCCAAGCCCCCAGGTCCAAGCCCCCAGGTCCAAGCCCACAGGTCCAAGCCCCCAGGTCCAAGCCCACAGGTCCAAGCCCACAGGTCCAAGCCCACAGGTCCAAGCCCCCAGGTCCAAGCCCACAGGTCCAAGCCCACAGGTCCAAGCCCCCAGGTCCAAGCCCACAGGTCCAAGCCCACAGGTCCAAGCCCCCAGGTCCAAGCCCACAGGTCCAAGCCCCCAGGTCCAAGCCCACAGGTCCAAGCCCACAGGTCCAAGCCCCCAGGTCCAAGCCCACAGGTCCAAGCCCCCAGGTCCAAGCCCACAGGTCCAAGCCCCCAGGTCCAAGCCCCCAGGTCCAAGCCCACAGGTCCAAGCCCCCAGGTCCAAGCCCACAGGTGGATTCTGAACAGATTCCATGACACTCTTGTACTTTTACCAACTCTGCTATGTGGGATCTAGCAGGCCTTGTGGAGATTATGACCAATCTATATGTGAGGATAACACATATAAAGGAAGACCCAAATAAACACTCCCAACTTGTGTGTATATTGTAGAAACACACTCCAGACTGTAAATAGTGTGTGTGAGTACCGTATCCAGGAACGCTGAATGGCGTTGAGTTTTGGTTGTTATTTTGGCTTGATTTTGTTGTGATTGTTTTTTTATACCTTAGACAGAGGAAGTTGATTTAACAGAAGCACTTTATTTATTTTTTGTTGCTAAATCCACACCAGTGTTCCCCCTCTCCCCTCTCTACCCCACCCCCTCAACTTTTCCCCCTACATGACATATCCCCCCCCCCCCCCCCCCCCCCCCCCCCCCCCACCACCACCACCAGCAGCCCAAGCTGTGGATTTCATCTGCCATTTTCTTCACTCACAGTGCAAATCTCAAATGACACCTGATTTCCTCAACATGCACTTTCCACCAGAGGGATATAGGGAAACATAGGGCATGGTCAAATGTAGTGCATTATATAGGGAATAGGGAGCCATTTGAGACAATTAACCAGCTCACTAACACAGTGAGATGGAACCTCTGTTTTAAAACTGACATTCCAAAGGCAGTTGAGTTGATTTAGCCTCTGTCCTATAGTAAATACATTTTTCTGTTGAATGTATTCTGTATGGTACCATAGTAGCTGTTAAGAACAGTTTCACACACCATTACCGTTTAATGTTTGGTTATCATTTACATTTTACAGTATGTCTGCAAATACAGTGTGTGTGTGTGTGTATGTGCTTGTGCGCAAGTTTGCGTGTGTTTTACCTGACTTGTCGTCTGAGGACTGAACAGTCAGTCAACCTCAGCAACTCTTTTTATGAACATATTCCCTGTTTGTTCACACTGATGTAATGACTATAACATGCTCTGACTACGTTTATTTTTACTTCCACAAATTTCAGCTGGTGGTAACAATCCATTTACCAAACAGCTTTGACTCAGCTTTTCTATGTTGTGGTTTTCTCTTTCTATGAGTGTTCAGTTTGCTTTCAAAGACAAACACATACAGTGATTCACCATACAAGTTCGCCAGTTTTCATATATTGGAACATGGTGATCACACATCCCCTCCAAACCCAAACCGTAACCCTGCCCTGAACCCTTCCTACACATCTGTAACTCTTAGTAAACTTGCTACTGTAGATCGACTCTATTTTGGGATGCTCCCCAACTGGACACATGGCTAGACTGTAGTAAACTGTAGACCAGAGTTGCACACTTTAGTTCCAGCCCAGCACTAACACACCTGATTCAGCTACCCAAGATATTGATGATTGGTTGATTAGTTAAACCAGGTAAGTTATAGCTGCGCTGGAACAGAAGTCTGCACACAATTCCCTACAGTAATAGTGTTGCCTACAGGCTGTAGATGGAGCACTGGGACTCCCACAGGCTGAGACGACATCACACACTTACAGATAAATCTACAATGCAGTGTCTGATGGGATATACTGTACATGCCTATTGCGCTCATAAACAATTACAAAGCAGTATCTGATGGTAAATTAATGCTCAGTCTGCCTCTGGCATTGTGAATTATTAAGTTGTGTTTGAGTGTCCGTGTGGTGAAGAGTGACTGCTCAATGTTGAAATATGTAACTTATTTATAAACATAGTGTCTGTTAGAGGAAGGTACGCTTCATATTCTGGCTGTTTCAGATGGGATTGTACTGCCACCTAGTGGCGCTCCGTTGCTATGTCAGTGTTTTACTCTTAATGGATGCACTAAAGAAAACTTTGGGGGAAAAAATAAATGTGTGCAAGTGTTTTATTTAAAAAACAAATGAAAAAGAGACCCATTGTTTCTTTTTCAGATTATTTGTTGTTGTTGTAAACAATGACAAAAGGGAAATCAATCTACATACCAAATAATTTTATTCTCAAACTTATTGACATTTTATTTACATATCTTATGTTATTTCACATTGTATCTGGTCTTAGTGTTTCTAACTGACAGAGAATTAGGTCAGAGTGGAAGCCAATTGTCTCTGTATGTGTACATCTGTCTGAGGTGATCAGATACTACAGGTTTGTTCACACACACAAACAGCTACAGTAACTGTCACCCTAACATTCACAGGGACACCTGCAACCTCCAGGTTTCCAAACTCATGAACACACACATGCACAGCTACTCCAGGAGACGCCCTCTGCAGACCCTAGCCATTACTGGACAATGTCCTCTGTGGTGGTCATCATGGTAGAGGTGAGAAGTCATCCTTTCTGTGGACCATGGTCTCTCCTCTATAAAGACCATATAGAAGTAATCCTCTTTTCATCTACTCCTGGCCATCTGGAAAAGGGAAATATTAACGTTACTATTACAGCGAAAAGTTAATGTTATACAGTTGAAGTCGGAAGTTTACATACACCTTAGCCAAATATATTTAAACTCCGTTTTTTCACAATTCCTGACATTTAATCCGAGTAAATATTCCCTGTCTTAGGTCAGTTAGGATCACCACTTTCTTTTTAAGAATGTGAAATGTCAGAATAATAGTAGAGAGTGATTTATTTCAGCTTTTATTTCTTTCATCACATTCCCAGTGGGTCAGAAGTTTACATACACTCAATTAGTATTTGGTAGCATTGCCTTTAAATTGTTTAACTTGGGTCAAACGTTTTGGATAGCCTTCCACAAGCTTCCCACAATAAGTTGGGTGAATTTTGTCCCATTCCTCCTGACAGAGCTGGTGTAACCGAGTCAGGTTTGTAGGCCTCCTTGCTCGCTCACGCTTTTTCAGTTCTGCCCACAAATCTTCTATGGGATTGAGGTCAGAGCTTTGTGATGTCCACTCCAATACCTTGACTTTGCTGTCCTTAAGCCATTTTGCCACAACTTTGGAAGTATGCTTTGGGTCATTGCCCATTTGGAAGTCCCATTTGCAACCAAGCTTTAACTTCCTGACTGATGTCTTGAGATGTTGCTTCAATATATCCACATCCTTTTTCTGCCTCATGATGCCATCTATTTTGTGAAGTGCACCAGTCTCTCCTGCAGCAAAGCACCCCCACAACATGATGCTGCCACTCCCGTGCTTCGCGGTTGGGATGGTGTTCTTCGGCTTGCAAGCCTCACCCTTTTTCCTCCAAACATAACAATGGTCATTATGGCCACACAGTTCTATTTTTGTTTCATCAGACCAGAGGACATTTCTCCAAAAAGTACCATCTTTGTCCCCATGTGCAGCTGCAAACCGTAGTCTGGCTTTTTTATGGCGATTTTAGAGCAGTGGCTTCTTCCTTGCTGAGCGGCCTTTCAGGTTATGTCGATATCGGACTCGTTTTACCTTTTTCCTCCAGCATCTTCACAAGGTCCCTTGCTGTTCTTCTGGGATTGATTTGCACTTTTCAAACAGAAGTACATTCATCTCTAGGAGACAGAACGCATCTCCTTCCTGAGCGGTATGACGGCTGCGTGGTCCCATGGTGTTTATACTTGTGTACTATTGTTTGTACAGATGAACGTGGTACCTTCAGGCATTTGGAAATTGCTCCCAAGGATGAACCAAACTTATGGAGGTCTACAATTTTTTTTCTGAGGTCTTGGCTGATTTCTTTTGATTTTCCCATGATGTCAAGCAAAGAGGCACTGAGTTTGAAGGTAGGCCTTGAAATACATCCACAGGTACACCTTTGACTCAAATTATGTCAATTAGCCTATCAGAAGCTTCTAAAGCCATGACATTATTTTCTGGAATTTTCCAAGATGTTTAAAGGTACAGTCAACTTAGTGTATGTAAACTTCTGACCCACTGGAATTGTGATACAGTGAATTATAAGTGAAATAATCTGTCTGTAAACAATTGTTGGAAAAATGACTTTTGTCATGCACAAAGTAGATGTCCTAATCGACTGGCCAAAACTATAGTTTGTTAACAAGAAATTTGTGGAGTGGTTGAAAAACTAGTTTTAATGACTCTGAACTAAGTGTATGTAATCTTCGGACTTCAACTGGAAATCAGTGATGTCTGAAAATAAATAGTCAGGGGTTAGAGTTAGGAGTCAAGAGCAGATTTAAAGGTCAAGTAATCTCGGTTGAGTCATGGGGGACACACTTTGCTCCCAAGGGGTCAAAGAGGTTTAAATAAAAAAAAAGTAAATCCTGGTTAACCCAGAACTAAAATCTCTGGTCGTTTGGGATCAGGGGTTAGAGGTAAGGGTTGGAGGTCAGGGTTACGGTCTCACCACTTTCTAACAGCACATGCTGTGATCAGAGCATTAAAGATGGTGGTCTTTAGGAGGAGAAGCCTCAAGGCCTGTAGAGTCACATGATCAGTCCATAAGCCATTGGCTGCAGAGAGAGAGGAACACAGCTGTAATAAATGTTTGTTTGTTTCAAATGAATGTTCTAACTAAACCCACTACCTCAATGGCAGTTTAGTTCTTGACAATGCTTACACTTACCTTGAAACACACTGTTGTGATGTTCATAGCAACTCTCTTCGTCTTCATCTGTAGAAAAAAAGTTGTTCACCATCGCACTCTTTCAACAGAACTAGAGTATTGTATACCAGGTTATTTGAAAGCACACACACACACACACACACACACACACACACACACACACACACACACACACACACACACACACAAGCCTTACCTGTGAAGGTGGCATGGTGTGTCCTAATGACTCTGGCGTGGCGGCGGTGACTGACAAAGCAGCTGTATGATGCCCATTCGCTGGTCGCTACGGTTACTATGGCCACGGCGCTGCGGCCACTGTCCTGTTCCTCCCCGGCCACACTGTAGGGAGCACTGGCAGGACTCACTAGATTATCATGTCAGAGAGAACAGAGGTGTCAATTCACTAGACTGTCATACTGGAAATGGCAAAAACAGCAAGAATTTCTAAAATGTAACATCTAGTCTAGTGTGTGTGCTGATGTGCCTACCATCTCCAGGTGACCTCCAACTGACTTCCAAGTGACCCCTCCCCAGGTCAGTGATGACACACACCAGCAGCGTCCAGCCCACCCTCTCACCTGCCAGGTGCACTGGTGGGGCCAGGGAGGCCAACACATCACCATGTACTAGGACTGTGGTAGGGTGGAGGGGGAGAAGGAGAGGACAAAACTACTGTAAGTCACCGTGGGTATGGGCATGATAAAAAGAGAAGGATGAAGAGGGTGAGAGTGAGCTGTAAAACAGTCTCTAATGGTCTCAGGCTCTACCAGTCATTCCTTTACTTTGCTACTCAATATATACAGTGGGGAGAACAAGTATTTGATACACTGCCGATTTTGCAGGTTTTCCTACTTACAAAGCATGTAGAGGTCTGTAATTTTTATCATAGGTACACTTCAACTGTGAAAGATGGAATCTAAAACAAAAATCCAGAAAATCACATTGTATGATTTTTAAGTAATTAATTTGCATTTTATTGCATGACATAAGTATTTGATACATCAGAAAAGCAGAACTTAATATTTGGTACAGAAGCCTTTGTTTGCAATTACAGAGATCATACGTTTCCTGTAGTTCTTGACCAGGTTTGCACACACTGCAGCAGGGATTTTGGCCCCCTCCTCCATACAGACCTTCTCCAGATCCTTCAGGTTTCGGGGCTGTCGCTGGGCAATATGACCTTTCAGCTCCCTCCAAAGATTTTCTATTGGGTTCAGGTCTGGAGACTGGCTAGGCCACTCCAGGACCTTGAGATGCTTCTTACGGAGCCACTCCTTAGTTGCCCTGGCTGTGTGTTTCGGGTCGTTGTCATGCTGGAAGACCCAGCCACGACCCATCTTCAATGCTCTTACTGAGGGAAGGAGGTTGTTGGCCAAGATCTCGCGATACATGGCCCCATCCATCCTCCCCTCAATACGGTGCAGTCGTCCTGTCCCCTTTGCAGAAAAGCATCCCCAAGGAATGATGTTTCCACCTCCATGCTTCACGGTTGGGATGGTGTTCTTGGGGTTGTACTCACCCTTCTCCTTCCTCCAAACACGGCGAGTGGAGTTTAGACCAAAAAGCTCTATTTTTGTCTCATCAGACCACATGACCTTCTCCCATTCCTCCTTTGGATCATCCAGATGGTCATTGGCAAACTTCAGACGGGCCTGGACAAGCGCTGGCTTGAGCAGGGGGACCTTGCGTGCGCTGCAGGATTTTAATCCATGACGGCGTAGTGTGTTACTAATGTTTTCTTTGAGACTGTGGTCCTAGCTCTCTTCAGGTCATTGACCAGGTCCTGCCGTGTAGTTCTGGGCTGATCTCTCACCTTCCTCATGATCATTGATGCCCCACGAGGTGAGATCTTGCATGGAGCCCCAGACCGAGGGTGATTGACCGTCATCTTGAACTTCTTCCATTTTCTAATAATTGCGCCAACAGTTGTTGCCTTCTCACCAAGCTGCTTGCCTATTGTCCTGTAGCCCATCCCAGCCGTGTGCAGGTCTACAATTTTATCCCTGATGTCCTTACACAGCTCTCTGGTCTTGGCCATTGTGGAGAGGTTGGAGTCTGTTTGATTGAGTGTGTGGACAGGTGTCTTTTATACAGGTAACGAGTTCAAACAGGTGCAGTTCATACAGGTAATGAGTTGAGAACAGGAGGGCTTCTTAAAGAAAAACTAACAGGTCTGTGAGAGCCGGAATTCTTACTGGTTGGTAGGTGATCAAATACTTATGTCATGCAATAAAATGCAAATGAATTACTTAAAAATCATACAGTGTGATTTTCTGGGTTTTTGTTTTAGATTCCGTATCTCACAGTTGAAGTGTACCTATGATAAAAAATTACAGACCTCTACATGTTTTGTAAGTAGGAAAACCTGCAAAATCGTCAGTGTATCAAATACTTGTTCTCCCCACTGTATACATCATTTAAGGTATTGAGAACAAAAAACAGTAGTTGATTATGCATGAGGATACTAAAGATCACTCTTGAGAGCAGCAAAAGGTGTGCTGGCAAATGACCTAGTGGCCTCATGGATGGAATATTATTCATATTTTTCATAATTTCATAATTCTCTTTAAATGCCGAAAATCCAGTGTTTCTATGTCAAACAGTTTCGATATATTTCAGTCTTCTGTGATGTATATAAAGTGTAATATTGGGATGCAATCTCAAAATGGAATACATTATATTTGACATGGTACAGGTGTCTTCTTTTTTAAAGCCCATAACCATGTGTGTGAGGTGTATACGTTTGTTTCAAAGTAGATTCGTTCAAGACTACCAAGAATCACTCTGTGTGACCCAAATTTAGCCCACTGTAGTAAAAGGTTAAAGTCTATTAGTTAGTTAGGTAGTCAGGCAGTTTTTTAGTTAGTCAGTATTTACTCACCAATCCAAAGGTGGAGAATAGTGAGGCAGAGGAGAATCCTATGTCGTTCTTTCATGTCTGTGGTATGTCTATGTTACTGATGAGCATCCTCCTCTATGGAGCCGTTATGCATGTGTGTGAACGAGTGTGAGAGAGTGCATGAGTTGGGAGAGTGTTTGAGTGAGTGAGTGTGTGTTCTTTTGTTTGTCAGTAGCGTTCTACAGGGTGGAGACATTTCACAGCGGTGCATGAGGGGGATTATCAGCCCATAGTCATGTGATCTCACCCGCCACGGAATCTCCCCACAGATTGAGAGGGAGATTGAGAGAAAGACAACGAGAGAAGGAGAGCGAGAGAGACAATTTTCACCTCTGCTCTTTCACAGTGTCTTTTTAACTCTATCAAGTAGTGTGTCTTGATAAAGTGTCTATAGTTCAGAGGTCCATAGGATCTTAATGCAGTGTACAACAGGGAGTTCGCTGGTTGTGTCTTCAACTGTGTGAGTAGGCCAGTAGTCTACCAGTAGTAGAGCAGTAGTAAACAGGTAACCACAGAGGACACCTGGAGCTCTGGGCTGTTAGATCTGAGGTAAGAGGCTGATCATATCAATCATCCCCAGAGTACACCTGCACACAAACACACACAAACACACATCTCATGCTCTACAGAAGCCTGGCGTTCTGGAACAAAAGAGCATCACTTCATGAACCCCATGGTATTGTCAGGAGGCTAGTTTAGAACTGTGGATGAGATACATGGAAAGTATGTTTTCTTGCAGCGTGTGTATGCAGGAGAGATGGAGGTGTTGAATATAGTATGTTAGTCTCCAGTATGTAGTGTGTTCTTGTGGCGGTCATGTGGATTAACCACCTGGTTTCCCCTGCTGACAGGCTAAATGCGGGCACAGGTACAGTATGTATATATATATATATATATATATATATATATATATATATATATATATATATATATATATATATATATATATATATATATATATATATATACACACAGTACCAGTCAAAAGTTTGGACACACCTACTCATTCAAGGGTTTTTTCTTTATTTGTACTATTGTCTACATTGTAGAATAATAGTGAAGACATCAAAACTGTGAAATAACACATATGGAATCATGTAGTAACCAAAAAAGTGCTGAACAAATCAAATTATATTTTATATTTGAGATTCTTCAAAGTAGCCACCCTTTGCCTTGATGACAACTTTGCACACTCTTGGCATTCTCTCAACCAGCTTCATGAGGTAGTCACCTGGAATGCATTTGTTGTTAATTTGTGGAATTTATTTCCTTCTTAATGTGTTTGAGCCAATCAGTTGTGTTGTGACAAAGTAGGGGTGGTATACAGAAGATAGCCCTATTTGGTAAAAGACCAAGTCCATATTATTGCAAGAACAGCTCGAATAAGCAAAGAGAAACGACAGTCCATCATTACTTTAAGACATGAAGGTCAGTCATTCCGGAAAATGTCAAAAACGTTGAAAGTTACTTCAAGTGCAGTCGCAAAAACCATCAAACTCTATGAGGAAACTGGCTCTCATGAGGACCGCTACAGGAAAGGAAGACCCAGAGTTACCTCTGCTGTAGAGGATAAATTCATTAGAGTTAACTGCCCCTCAGATTGCAACCCAAATAAATGTTTCACAGAGTTCAAGTAACAAACTGTCACGCCCTGACCTTAGTTATCTTTGTTTTCTTTATTATTTTGGTTAGGTCAGGGTGTGACATGGGGGATGTATGTGTTTTGTCTTGTCTAGGGGTTTTGTATGTTTATGGGGTGTTTACTAGTCTAGGTGTTTGTATGTCTATGGTTGCCTAGAATGGTTCTCAATTAGAGGCAGCTGTTTATAGCTGGAGGTCATTTTGCAGGGCTCTGGCAGTGCACCTCCTTGCACAAAGGCGGAGGTAGCGGTCCTGCTGCTGGGTTGTTGCCCTCCTACGGCCTCCTCCACGTCTCCTGATGTACTGGCCTGTCTCCTGGTAGCGCCTCCATGCTCTGGACACTACGCTGACAGACACAGCAAACCTTTTTGCCACAGCTCGCATTGATGTGCCATCCTGGATGAACTGCACTACCTGAGCCACTTGTGTGGGTTGTAGACTCCGTCTCATGCTACCACTAGAGTGAGAGCACCGCCAGCATTCAAAAGTGACCAAAACATCAGCCAGGAAGCATAGGAACTGAGAAGTGGTCTGTGGTCACCACCTGCAGAATCACTCCTTTTTTGGGGGTGGCTTGCTAATTGCCTATAATTTCCACCTTTTGTCTATTCCATTTGCACAACAGCATGTGAAATGTATTGTCAATCAGTGTTGCTTCCTAAGTGGACAGTTTGATTTCACAGAAGTGTGATTGACTTGGAGTTACATTGTGTTGTTTAAGTGTTCCCTTTATTTTTTTGAGCAGTGTATATAGCTTCACGTTCGTTTTGTTGTTTCGATTAGTTTGTTTAATTGTTCTTCGTTTCATGTTAAATAAATAGAAGAATGTATTCGTATCACGCTGCGCCTTGGTCCTCCTCTCTTTCTCCCGAAGACGATCGTGACACAAACACATCTCAACATCAACTGTTCAGAGGAGACTGCGTGAATCAGGCCTTCATGGTCGAATTGCTGTAAAGAACCCACTACTAAAGGACACAAATAATAAGAAGAGACTTGCTTGGGCCAAGAAACATGAGCAATGGACATTAGACCAGTGGAAATCTGTCCTTTGGTCTGATGAGTCCAAATTTGAGATTTTTGGTTCCAACCGCCGTGTCTTTGTGAGATGCAGAGTAGGTATGGAGGAGGAGGTGTGGTGTGGGGGTGCTTTGGTGGTGACACTGTCAGTGATTTATTTAGAATTCAAGGCACACTTAACCAGCATTGTCACGGATCCCTCCAGAACTTTCATTACGCACACCTGGCCCCTATTCCCATTGATTAGTAATTGTATATATGTGCCCTTTGATTGGGCTGCCGATTATTGTTACAATGTGTGTTGGTGCGTGTGAGTACCTGTGCTGTGTGTTTTGGCTTTTCGTGCCATTGTGTATTGTGCAGATGATTACGGGTCTCGTCCCGTGTGATAATCATTGTGCGCTAGTGTTATTTATTCGAGGTACTCCTCACTCTTTTGTTTGGGTTTCAACCCTGTCTGTTGTATAGGTGTTTGTTTGGTCTTCATGTAAAGGCACGGGGACATCAAATAATATCAAATTGATCAGAAATACAGTGTAGACATTGTTAATGTTGTAAATGACTATTGTTGCTGGAAACTACAGATTTTTAATGGAATATCTACATACCCTAGCCGTACAGAGGCCCATTATCAGCAAATATCACTACTGTGGTCCAATGGCACGCTGTGTTAGCTAATCCAAGTTTATAATTTTAAAATTATAAACTTGGATTAGCTAACACAACGTGTGTTACGTGTACTCCCTCTCTGGCCTCTAGGTCATCAGGCTGCTTGTTATGGCGCACACCTGTCACCATCGTTACGTTCACCTGCGCGTCATCAGACTCACCTGGATTCCATCACCTCCCGAATACCTTCCCTATATATGCCACTCCCTTTGGTTCCTTCCCCAGGTGTTATTGTTTCTTTTCCAGTGTTAAGTCTGTGCGTTGTTTGTGTTTCTTGTTTTATGTTGTGTTTATTTATTAAAACATTCATTCCCTGAACTTGCTTCCCGGATCTCAGCGCACATCTTCACAACTTGCCATGGCAACACAGGAGTGATGGTTGCTGATAACGGGCCTCTGTACGCCTATGTAGATATTCCATAAAAAATCTGCCGTTTCCAGCTACAATAGTCATTTACAACATTAACAATGTCTACACTGTATTTCTGATCAATTTGATGTTATTTTAATGGGAAAAAAGTGCATTTCTAAGTGACCCAAAACTTTTGAACGGTATTGTGTGTGTGTGTGTGTGTGTGTGTGTATATATACAGTCCTAACATCAGCCTGGGGCCTGTTGCACAAAAGTAGAATTAAGACATCCGGGATAAATGACTCAGCTGAGCTCAATGAAGCCAAAACATGTGCGTCCAGGCTTAATTGGTTGCACAAAGACCAAGCCAGGATGAGCAGACACGGATTCATTAAGCCAGGTGAAACCAATCCTGGATAGGTGCGCGCTCACGGCTCACTCAAATAGACCCCGCCACAGATCACAGATTAACTGATTTACCATGGCAACTAGAGCCGCGTACTTTTCCCAGTCGGAAGCACAAATCCTCATGGAGGCATACGAGGAGGTAAAAGATATAATTAAGAAGAAAGGCAACACCGCCACAGTGATAAAGCAAAGATAAAAAGCGTGGCAAAGTATTGCAGACCGCCTGAATGCGTAAGTAGTGCACAATTACACAGTCACCGCTCCGCTGAAACATCACAATTACAATTCAAATATTTAATTCACATCTCCAAAAATGCAGTTGTACTGTAATTATGAAACGGTTAAATTTTTAATTGAAATGCACTGCAGATATGAGTGAAATTGTGTAAAGTAACTCCATCACACTGTATAAAGCTATGATAAATGTTTTGATATTTTTACTGAAAACAAGACAAAAATACCAAGTAATTTTTTGCAGTGTGACTCCATTAAATGTGTGTGTGTGTGTGTGTGTGTGTGTGTGTGTGTAGATTAAACATGAACGGGCCAAAACGGACATGGCAGCAGGTCAAAATCAAATACAAGAACATTCTGCAGAATGGTATGGTCCCTGACTAATATTTAACAAAGCACAAGCATATATTGTACCCAGAAGGTGCCTGCTCACACATTGTCTGTACTGTTTTAGCAGTGAAAAAGAATACCCACAGACAAGGCACGGGTGGTGGGTCACCAAAGGCTGACCTTACCCCAGCAGAGGACATGGCCTTGGAGCTAAATAAAGGCAGGCCCGTCTTAGAGGGGATCCCTGGGGGGAAAGAGACGAGCATAGGTTCCTCCCAAGATGCCACCCGCTTCATTCAAGGTATGTCCTTCCATCTCTACATGGGATACAACCACATTCATATTGAATCAATTTGGACTGTCTGACTTTGGTTTACCTATTGCCTTGCAGTGTCTGGCAGCACTGTGTTCCTGTTAGAGCCACCAGCACAAGCACCAGACGATGCTGATCCAGTGAGTACTCCATCAAAGGCATACTGTAGGCCTGGCATGTCTTGTCTACTAGCTTCAATATGAATCCGATTAAATGTGATAGGGTGAAGGCCCCAGTGCAGCAGCAACAGCACATGATGGAGACGATGATGATGAGGAGGAGACCATCTCTCTGGATTCCAGAAGGCATGAGGTATCATGTTAAGACTGTGAAAGTACTATTTACTCTACAATGGTGAGGAGTGTTCATCAAAATCAAAAAATCTAATTTCTTTTACAGGACCCAGATGCTATACAGTGGGAAAACCAGCCTGGCAACATAGTGCGTATTAATAAAAGGACACCACATCCTGCCAAATTCCAGCTGCGCTAATTGTATTGTGTTCACAGAGCTCACAAGCTATCAGAAAGTTGTATGGCAACCACCTCCGGCGCCAAATAGAACTGGCAGACATAGACATTCAGTACAAGAAGAAAAAGATGGAAAATCTTGCACTGGAGTCCGAAATAAAAAAGAGGACAATTAGGAAACTGGACCTTGAAATAAAAAAACTTGAGAGGGAGGTGAGATATGCCTTCAATGTACACTGTATGCTAACTGTAACACAAATGTATTAATCATTATTTTTCTTTCCTCCCCCAGCTCCAAGAAGATGACACTGCTCAAAATAAAAATTAGGTATATTCTCGTAAAGTCAAGTGAGCCATGACATATGAGCTCTTATTGTGAGCACACAGGACGGTGGCATCTTTCTAAGGTTTTTTTTATTTTCCCAGCAATCAGTACAACCAAGTCATCGTTATAAGGCATCGCCCTCTTTTGCCCACCCCCCCAGCACCAGGTGTGGCCACTAGCCTATATGAAGGCCCAAAATTGTGTGTTCCTTTCTGCTCTGACAATGGCATGCCCATTCGTGCGAGATGTGGTGGATGAAGAAGCACTTGTGCTGAGGAGAGCCTTCAGGCGAGAAAGGGTCTTCAGGGACCGGTTGGACCCACTGGCCTTCCCTGATGACCATCTATATGAAAGATACAGGTTTTCTGCAGATGGCATCAGGTATCTATGCAGACTACTGGGTCCCAGGATTAAGCACCGCACTGCACGGAGCCATGCACTGAGTGTGGAGCAAATGGTTTGTGTGGCCTTGCGCTTTTTTGCTAGTGGAGCCTTCCTGTACTCAGTGGGGGATGCAGAACAGCTGAACAAGGCCACAATTTGCAGCACAATAAGGAGTGTGTGTCTGGCTATCAAAGCATTAGCAGATGTCTTCATCTCCTTCCCTGGCCACAGAAGACTCTGTGACATCAAAGAGGAGTTCTATAGGATTGCAGGTAAGAGGATCTACAAATTACAGGACAACTGTTAACACATAGTAGGATACTCATTACTTTGTGTGACAGGTTTCCCCAATGTCATTGGTGCAGTGGACTGCACACACATAAGGATAAAAGCCCCCTCAGGTGCCCATGAGGCCGATTTTGTGAATAGGAAATCCTTTCACAGCATTAATGTTCAGGTGAACATAACTTTTTGATATTGTCCATTGACGAACACTCTGCATTGCCAGTGATGTGCATTGATTGGTGTAATATTCCTCATCTTATCATTTCAGATGGTCTGCAATGCTGACTGTGTGATCAGCAATGTTGTGGCAAAATGGCCTGGCTCAGTCCATGACTCCAGAATCTTTCGGGCCTCTGAAATCTATCAGTGCCTATCACAAGGTAAGCCACACAACCCCTATTTATAACCATCATGGCTGTGTCAAGAATATCACTGTGTTTATGAGGTAGTAATGATGAGATTTTGTGTTGACAGGTGAATTCTCTGGTGTGTTGCTGGGAGACAGGGGGTATGGCTGCCAGCCTTTTCTCCTGACACCTTTCACAGACCCCCAGGAAGCACAGCAGGCCTACAACCATGCCCATGCCAGGACCAGGGCCAGAGTTGAAATGACCTTTGGCCTCCTGAAGGCACGCTTTCACTGCCTTCACAAATTAAGGGTCAGCCCTGTTAGGGCATGTGATATTACTGTGGCTTGTGCTGTCCTCCACAATGTGGCCTGCCTGAGGAAGGAGAGGGCCCCCAGAGTGCCACCAGCCATGGACTGGGACAATCCGGCAATCTTCCCTGATGACGACAGTGGTCGGCTGCTGAGGGACCAATATGTGTTGAATTATTTTAGTTAGTATGTGTGCTTTCAATTTTGGTTAAATATGTCCTGCGGTGGCAGAGGAATTTGTTTTTTTTGGGGTTCGTTTTTTTTACGAATTTGGCCTCTTATGATGTTTGTGCGGTATACTGTGTGTAATACAAGGCTGCAGGGAGGCTACTGCATCCATTAATTTGTCTGTTCAGTTGATGTGTATGGATTTGTCCTGCATTTATTTTAGTGTGCAGACATGCAGGGTGTGTTATATACAGACCTTTGAATGTGTATGTATCATTTTGTATAATATGCTTGGATTCTGTGCTTTCCATCTTGTAGAGTCACTGTGACTTCAGTTTCGAAAGGAGCTGATGGTTTACCTGCTTTGTTTTGTCCTTATTCAATAAAGGAACATAATGTTACACATTGTGTTTTTATATTCATATGGAATGTGTATTTGTTTATATGACAGAGTACTAGGGCCACACTGAAGAAAAAGGATAAAGTCATAAATTTATGAGGCTGGTTCTTTCTGCAGAAAAGCTACATATTGTTTTGATACTTATGACAATGTGATACTTAATATTCTGGCACATCAGCATGTCTTTGTTTATGAAACCATACTGAAGTACAATTTCACGAAATGCCCCACATCTGTCATTTTAACAACTGTCCTCCTTTAAAACAACTGGTTACAATATTATTACTTGTGTTTTTTTCCCCTCTGTGGCCCTAATATTCTATCATTTTATATATAGCCTTATAGTCTATGGGAAACTAAATTATCTAATGATAGCAACATCATCTAAAAATTATTTTTTATCCTAAATCATTGAAATTAATGATCACAAACGTTTAAATAATGACAGTGGGTCTAGTTATATGTGATAACAATGTATAGTGCAGTGAAATAACTATTGGTTTCCATTTGTGGTGACTGCTGACTGATATTAGGGATGAGATTAAATAGATCCTGGAATTTAGCCTGGTCTGGAGCAGGCTAGCTCCACAGAATAAATCTCCATGGTAATTTATACCATAACATATCCTCCTGCCCCCTATCCATCTTTAGTGCAACTGGATTACGGATCAATTGAGCCAGGATCACCAAGATATCCTGGCTTAATCCCTTATCCTAGTTTTGTGCAACAGGCCCCTGGAAAATAAGAAGAAATACACACACAAGTTTGTTTTACTATCCTTGCTGGGATCAAAGAATTGATTCCCATTCAAAATCATATTTCCCCAACCTAAACCTAACTCATAAACATAATCCCTAACCCTAATTGTAACCCTAAACCTAAAATAGCCTTTTTCTTTGTGGGGACCGGCAAAATGTCCCCACTTGTCCAAATGTTCCTTGTTTTACTATCCTTGTGAGGACTTCTGGTCCCCACAAGGATAGTAAAACCACACTCTCTCACACACACACACACAGCTTCTGCACTCGCGATAGAATGTGGGGGCGGGAGCATGAAAGAGAAAATGAAAGCAGAGACAAAGAGCAAGGGAAGGATGATGAAGCTACATGAGGTAAACGAATACAAACATGGAATTAACCTCCATTCTAGACCTCCCCCAACTCAGGAAACAGCTAGCTGGGGTGCTAGGGCAACATGATTACTGCTCTATCGTGTTAGTGCTGAACTTACTAATGTTAAAACAAACTTGTTTTGCAGGGCATGATTCTGTGTGTGGGGTGAGTGTGCGCAAAGATGGGCAGTATTTCTGTCACATGTATTTGAAATATCTATTTCAATTACTTTTAAGAATGTTGTCATTTGTATTACACTGGGCTGAACTACACTCCAATGTATTTTGTTACAAGATACTTTCGAGAGCTGTATTTTGTATTTTCAAAATGCAATTTTTGTTCACCATTTGGTGGCCCCCTTTCACCCTACATTGGTATCAGAAGTCTGATGGCACTATGGTGTGATGAGAGCGTCCGATAAATGAACTAACTATAAACTTACATATATTTAAAAATGAACAATTGCAAAGCATGCTGAGTATTATTCTACTGAGCTCCGCTCTGAACAAAGCCAATAATTAATACCTAGTGTATTTTGCAGTTCATTTTGGTATGTTCATTTTCACATATACATTTACATTTTGGCCGTTTAGCAGACACTCTTATCCAGAGTGACTTACTATTTACAGTCAGTGTATTTAACTAAGGTAGAGTAACAACAACATATCACAGTCATAGCAAGAAAACGTTTCTGTAAACTTTACTGAGAATGTTGTCACGTTCCTGACCTGTTTTCCTTGTTTTTGTATGTGTTTAGTTGGTCAGGGCGTGAGTTGGGGTGGGCATTCTATGTTGTGTTTCTATGTTGGGTTAAATGTGTTGCCTGATATGGTTCTCAATTAGAGGCAGGTGTTTGACGTTTCCTCTGATTGAGAACCATATTAAGGTAGGCTGTTCTCACTGTTTGTTTGTGGGTGATTGTTCCTGTGTCTGTGTCCGTTGCACCACACGGGACTGTTTCGTTTGTTCATTCGTTTGGCTAGTCTTTCCTGTTCGTGCGTTCTTCGTGTCTATATGTAAGTTCTTATGTTCAGGTCAGTCTACGTCGTTTGTTATTTTGTAATCAATTCAAGTGTTCTTCGTGTTTCGTCTTTCATTTATTAAATTCATTATGTCTACATACCTCGCTGCGTGTTGGTCCGATCCATGCTCCTCCTCGTCCGAGGAGGAGGAATATGACGAACGTTACAGAATCACCCACCAACAAAGGACCAAGTGGCGTGGGAGAAAGCAACAGCGATCACAGGATTCATGGACATGGGAGGAAATATTGGACGGTAAAGGTCCATGGGCACAGCCAGGAGAATATCGCCGCCCCAAAGCTGAGCTGGAGGCAGCGAAAGCAGAGAGGCGGCGTTTTGAGGAGCTAGCTCGGAAGCAGGAGAAGGATCTGGGCTACACTACGTGGGAGGAGATCGACAGGTGGGCGATCGACCCAAGGAGAGTGCCGGAGCCCGCCTGGGATTCTCTGGCGCAGTGTGAGGAGGGATACTGGCGAATGGAGGCAGCACGACGACACGGTAGGAAGCCTGTTAGTCAAGGCCAAACATTTCTTGGGGGGGGGGGGCTAAAGGGTAGTGTGGCGAAGTCAGGTAGGAGACCTGCGCCAACTCCCTGATCTTACCGTGGAGAGCGAGAGTATGGGCAGACACCGTGTTATGCGGTAGAGCGCACAGTGTCTCCTATACGTGTGCATAGCCCGGTGCGGGTTATTCCACCTCCCCGCACTGGCAGGGCTAGATTGAGTATTGAGCCGGATGTCATGAAGCCGGCCCAACGCATCTGGCCACCAGTGCGTCTCCTCGGGCCGGCATACATGGCACCAGCCTTACGCATGGTGTCCCCGGTTCGCCTACATAGCCCAGTGCGGGTTATTCCACCTCCTCGCACTGGTCGGGCTACGGGGAGCATACAACCAGGTAAGGTTGGGCAGGCTCAGTGCTCAAGGGAGCCAGTACGCCTGCATGGTCCGGTATATCCGGCGCCACCTCCCCGCCCCAGCCCAGTACCACCAGTGCTTGCACCAGGCTTCCTGTGCTTCTCCAGAGCCCTGTTCCTCCTCCACGCACTAGCCCTATGGGGCGTGTCTTCAGCCCGGTACCACCAGTTCCGGCACCACGCACTAAGCCTCCTGTGCGTCTCCAGAGCCCTGTTCCTCCTCCACGCACTAGCCCTATGGTGCGTGTCTCCTGCCCATTACCACCAGTGCCTACACCAAGCACTAAGCCTCCTGTGCGTCTCCAGAGTCCTATGCGTCCTGTTGCTGCTCCCCGCACTAGCCTGAAGGTGCGTGTCCTTAGCCCGGTACCTCCAGTTCCGGCACCAGCCCTACAGTGCGCCTCAGCCGGCCAGAGTCTGCCGTCTGCCCAGCGGCGCCCGTCTGCCCAGCGGCGCCTGAACTGCCCGTCTGCCCAGCGGCGCCTGAACTGCCCGTCTGCCCAACGGCGCCTGAACTGCCCGTCTGCCCAACGGCGCCTGAACTGCCCGTCTGCCCAACGCCGTCTGAGCTGTCCGTCTGCCAAGCGCCGCCTGAACTGCCCGTCTGTCCTGAGCCTTCAAAGCCTCCCGTCTGTACTGAGCCTGCAAAGCCGCCCGTCTGTACTGAGCCTTCAAAGCCGCCCGTCTGTCCTGAGCCTTCAGAGCCGCCCGCCAGACAGGAGCCGCCAGAGCCGTCCGCCAGCCATGAGCCACCAGAGCCGTCCGCCAGCCATGAGCCGCCAGAGCCGTCCGCCAGCCATGAGCCGCCAGAGCCGTCCGCCAGCCATGAGCCGCCAGAGCCGTCCGCCAGCCATGAGCCGCCAGAGCCGTCCGCCAGCCATGAGCCGCCAGAGCCGTCCGCCAGCCATGAGCCGCCAGAGCCGTCCGCCAGCCATGAGCCGCCAGAGCCGTCCGCCAGCCATGAGCCGCCAGAGCCGTCCGCCAGCCATGAGCCGCCAGAGCCGTCCGCCAGCAGCCAGAGCCGTCAGCCAGCCATGAGCAGCCAGAGCCGTCAGCCAGCCATGAGCAGCCAGAGCCGTCAGCCAGCCATGAGCAGCCAGAGCCGTCAGCCAGCCATGAGCAGCCAGAGCCGTCAGCCAGCCATGAGCAGCCAGAGCCGTCAGCCAGCCATGAGCAGCCAGAGCCGTCAGCCAGCCATGAGCAGCCAGAGCCGTCAGCCAGCCATGAGCAGCCCCTCAGTCCGGAGCAGCCCCTCAGTCCGGAGCAGCCCCTCAGTCCGGAGCAGCCCCTCAGTCCGGTGTTGCCCCTCATTCCGGTGTTGCCCCTCAGTCCGGTGCTGCCCCTTAGTCCGGTGCTGCCCCTTAATCAAGTGGGGTTAATTTGGAGGGTGGCCATTTGGAGGAAGATACAGAAGCGGGGTTTGACTATGGTGGGGTGGGGACCACGTCCAGAGCCGGAGCCGCCACCGTGGACAGATGCCCACCCAGACCCTTCCCTAGACTTTAGGTGGTGCGCCCGGAGTTCGCACCTTGAGGGGGGGGGGGGTTCTGTCACGTTCCTGACCTGTTTTCCTTGTTTTTGTATGTGTTTAGTTGGTCAGGGCGTGAGTTGGGGTGGGCATTCTATGTTATGTGTTTCTATATTGGGTTAAATGTGTTGCCTGATATGGTTCTCAATTAGAGGCAGGTGTTTGACGTTTCCTCTGATTGAGAACCATATTAAGGTAGGCTGTTCTCACTGTTTGTTTGTGGGTGATTGTTCCTGTGTCTGTGTACGTTGCACCACACGGGACTGTTTCGTTTGTTCATTCGTTTGGCTAGTCTTTCCTGTTGTTCTTCGTGTCTATATGTAAGTTCTTATGTTCAGGTCAGTCTACGTCGTTTGTTATTTTGTAATCAACTCAAGTGTTCTTCGTGTTTCGTGTTTCATTTATTAAATTCATTATGTCTACATACCTCGCTGCGTGTTGGTCCGATCCATGCTCCTCCTCTTCCGAGGAGGAGGAATATGACGAACGTTACAAATGTTGTTGCTGTTTGGGCCGGCTACTTGCAAATGTATTTGAATAAAATACATTAAAAATACTTTTATTTTGTAGTTTATTTTGATACATTCATCTTTATGGTATTTTGTGCTTTAAATTTTACAACATATTAACACCTCACTGTGTGAGATCCTAGATGAGATTCACTGTTGCTGTTTTTAATAACAATAACATAGCTTCTTCTTTTGTCTTCAGGTTCGAGAAAGAGCTGCTGAACATTTCAAGTCAATTCTACTGGCCTGTTGCTGTAAGCTTAGACTACACTCCTTCTGAAGTCTAATGATTGACAGATATCTACATTCTGAAAAGAAACGGAATGCCAGTACACCATTTGCTGCCTTCGAGTGATCTTTAATATCCTTATCTTTACAGTAGTCAGCCAACAACTTTTCCACCATAATGTTCTGGGTCAGGTTCTTGGTTCTGGCCCTCCTGTCTCTGGCTGGTGTGACCCAGACCTCCTCTAGCCCAACCCAGACCTCTGAGCCCCCTAACCCCACTGAGGAGCAGCCTCCCTTGAATACGGGAAGCCTCTCATTCCCTTGGAGCCACCTCCGTCTTCCGGAGTACATTGTTCCGCTCCACTACCACCTCCTGCTCCACCCTAACCTCACCATACTCAGCTACATCGGTACCGTCAGGATAGAGCTCCAGGTTCAGAACAATACCAACTGGGTGGTGCTGCACAGCAAGGGGCTTCGTATCACTACGGCAACTGTGCTGGACCAGAACCTGGCTCAACTGTCAGACCAGGTAAACTACTCCCTCAGCACTAAACTATCATGCCCAGTTTCTAACAATGTTCCCACTTCTGACAACTCTGTCTAATGACTACCGTGTGTGTGTTCGTGTGTGTCCTCAGGTTCTCCCTGTTCTCCACAACCCTACCCATGAGCAGGTTGCCATATTCTCTCCCAGAGTGCTCACTGGTGGGCAGAAGTACTTCCTGTTTCTGGAGTTTGGGGCGGAGCTAGGAGAGGGCTTCTATGGCTTCTACAGGAGCACCTACAGAACCAGCACCGGAGAGACACGGTACGGAATGTGTGTACTTGTGTGTGTATATATGTGTGTGTGAGGTATACTAAATGTACACGGGCTCTGTGTAGGCTACCTCACTCTCCATCTCCATGTGGGGGAGAAAGGCTGACACTCCTCATATAAACACAGAAACTACTGGTATGAGGAGAGACATCAAATGAAACTCCTTGTATTTTTTCTTTCTCTCCCGCCATTCCACCATCCCTCCTATCTCCCCCTACTTCTATCTCTCCAGGACCCTGGCCTCCACTCATTTTGAGCCCACCAGTGCTCGGATGGCGTTTCCCTGTTTTGATGAGCCTAGCTTCAAGGCTAACTACTCTATCAGTATCAGGAGGAGCCCAGCACACACCGCCCTGTCCAACATGCCTGTAGTGAGTAAACACACACACACACCATGGTGGAGATGTAAATCAAATCACATTTATTTATATAGCCCTTCTTACATCAGCTGATATCTCAAAGTGCTGTACAGAAACCCAGCCTAAAACCCCAAACAGCAAGCAATGCAGGTGTAGAAGCACGGTGGCGAGGAAAAACTCCCTAGAAAGGCCAAAACCTAGGAAGAAACCTAGAGAGGAACCAGGCTATGAGGGGTGGCCAGTCCTCTTCTGGCTATGTCGGGTGGATATCATAACAGAACATGGCCAAGATGTTCAAATGTTCATAAATGACCAGCATGGTCAAATAATAATAATCACAGTAGTTGTCGAGGGTGCAGCAAGTCAGCACCTCAGGAGTAAATGTCAGTTGGCTTTTCATAGCCGGTCATTAAGAGTATCTCTACCGCTCCTGCTGTCTCTAGAGAGTTGAAAACAGCAGGTCTGGGACAGGTAGCACGTCCGGTGAACAGGTCAGGGTTCCATAGCCGCAGGCAGAACAGTTGAAACTGGAGCAACAGCACGGCCATGTGGACTGGGGACAGCAAGGAGTCATCATGCCAGGTAGTCCTGAGGCATGGTCCTAAGGCTCAGGTCCTCCGAGAGAGAGAAAGAAAGAGAGAATTAGAGAGAGCATACTTAAATTCACACAGGACACCGGATAAGACAGGAGAAGTACTCCAGATATAACAAACTGACCCTAGCCCTCCGACACATAAACTACTGCAGCATAAATACTGGAGGCTGAGACAGGAGGGGTCAGGAGACACTCTGGCCCCATCCGATGATACCCCAGGACAGGGCCAAACAGGAAGGATATAACCCCACCCACTTTGCCAAAGCACAGCCCCCACACCACTAGAGGGATATCTTCAACCACCAACTTACCATCCTGAGACAAGGCCGAGTATAGCCCACAAAGATCTCCGCCACGGCACAACCCAGGGGGGGCGCCAACCCAGACAGGAAGATCACGTCAGTGACTCAACCCACTCAAGTGACGCACCCTTCCTAGGGACGGCATGAAAGAGCACCAGTAAGCCAGTGACTCAGCCCCTGTAATAGGGTTAGAGGCAGAGAATCCCAGTGGAGAGAGGGGAACCGGCTAGGCAGCGACAGCAAGGGGGTTCGTTGCTCCAGAGCCTTTCTGTTCACCTTCACACTCCTGGGCAAGACTACACTCAATCAATGACCCACTGAAGAGATGAGTCTTCAGTAAAGATTTAAAAGTTGGGACCGAGTCTGCGTCTCTCACATGGGTAGGCAGACCATTCCATAAAAATGGAGCTCTATAGGAGAAAGCCCTGCCTCCAGCTGTTTGCTTAGAAATTCTAGGGCCAATTAGGAGGCCTGCGTCTTGTGACCGTAGCGTACGTGTAGGTATGTACGCAGAACCAAATCGGAAAGATAGATAGGGGCAAGCCCATGTAATTCTTTGTAGGTTAGCAGTAAAACCTTGAAATCAGCCCTTGCCTTAACAGGAAGCCAGTGTAGGGAGGCTAGCACTGGAGTAATATGATAAAATCTTTTGGTTCTAGTCAGGATTCTAGCAGCCGTATTTAGCACTAACTGAAGTTTATTTAGTGCTTTATCCGGGTAGCCGGAAAGTAGAGCATTGCAGTAGTCTAACCTAGAAGTAATGGATTAATTTTTCTGCATTGTTTTTGGACAGAAAGTTTCTGATTTTTGCAATGTTACGTAGATGGAAAAAGCTGTCCTTGAAACATGGTAGACAACATGGTGGCAGGCAGATCATAGTGTGTTAGTGTACAGTGCCTTCAGAAAATATTCACACCACTTGACTTTTGACACATTTTGTGTTACAGCCTGGATTTAAAATAGATTAAATTGAGATTTTTTTTCATTGGCCTACACACAATACCCCAAAATGTCAAAGTGGAATTATGTATTTCGACATTTTTACAATGTACTACAAATGAAAAGCTGAAATGTTTGAGTCAATAGGTATTCAACCCTTTTTTTATGGCAAGCCTAAATAAGTTCAGGTGTAAAAAT
Organism: Salvelinus fontinalis; assembly: GCF_029448725.1. Taxonomy (NCBI): domain Eukaryota; kingdom Metazoa; phylum Chordata; class Actinopteri; order Salmoniformes; family Salmonidae; genus Salvelinus; species Salvelinus fontinalis. The sequence goes on from NC_074692.1 coordinate 23,367,952, forward strand.
GTGCTTAACAAGTCACATAATAATTTACATGGACTCTGTGTTCAATAATACTGTTTAATAGGATTTTTTAATGACTACCAAATCTATAATTATCTGTAAGGTCCCTCAGTCGAGCAGTGTATTTCAAACATAGATTAAACCACAAAGACCAAGAAGGTTTTCCAATGCCTCACGAAGAAGGGCACCTATTGATATATGGGTAAAAAAAAGCAGACATTGAATATCCCTTTGATCATGGTGAAGTTATTCATTACACTTTGGATGGTGTATCAATGCACCCAGTCACTACACAGATACAGGTGTTCTTCCTAACTGAGTTGCTGGAGAGGAAGGAAACTGCTCAGGGATTTCACCATGAGGCTATTGGTGACTTTAAAACAGTTACAGAGTTTAATGGCTGTGATAGAAGAAACACTGAGGATGGATCAACAACATTGTAGTTAATCCACAATACTAACCTAATTGACAGAGTGAAAAGAAGGAAGTATGCACAAAATAAATGTATTCCAAAACATGCATCCTGTTTGCAACAAGGCACTAAAGTAATACTGCAAAAAATGTGGCACAAAGCAATGAACTTTATGTCCTAAATACAAAGCATTATGTTTGGGGCAAATCCAATACTACACATTACTGAGTACCACTCTTTATATTTTCAAGCATAATGGTGGCTGCATCATGTTATGAGTATGCTTGTAATCATTAACTTTTTTGGGATTGGGGGGCAGTATTGAGTAGCTTGGATGAATAAGGTGCCCAGAGTAAACTGCCTGCTACTTAGGCCCAGAAGCTAGAATATGCATATAATTGGTAGATTTGGATAGAAAACACTCTGAAGTTTCTAAAACTGTTTGAATGATGTCTGTGAGTATAACATAACTCATATGGCACGCAAAAACCTGAGAAGAAAATCCAACCAGGAAGTGGGAAATCTGAGGTTTGTAGTTTTTCAAGTCATTGCCTATCCAATATACAGTGTCTATGGGGTCATATTGCACTTCATAAGGCTTCCACTAGATGTCAACAGTCTTTAGAACCTTGTTTCAGGCTTCTACTGTGAAGGGGGATCGAATAAGAGCTGTTTCAATCAGGGGTCTGGCAGAATGCCATGAGCTTAGTCAGGCGCGCGGCCGTGAGAGTTAGCTGCGTTCCTTTTCAATTCTAATTGAAGGAATTCTCCGGTTGAAACATTATTGAAGATTTATGCTAAAAACATCCTAAAGATTGATTATTTTCATCGTTTGACATGTTTCTACGAACTTTAATATAACTTTTTTAACTTTTCTTCTGAACTACGTGATCGCGCATTGAGCTTTTGGATTACTGGGCTAAACGCGCGAACAAAAAGGAGGTACTTGGACATAAATTATGGACTTTATCGAACAAAACAAACATTTATTGTGGAACTGGGATTCCTGGAAGTGCATTCCGATGAAGATCATCAAAGGTAAGTTAATATTTCTAACGCTATTTCTGACTTTTGTGACACCTCTCCTTCTTTGGAAAATGGCTGTATGTTTTTCTGTGGCTAGGTGCTAACCTAACATAATCGCAAGGTGTGCTTTCGCCGTAAAGCCTTTTTGAAATCAGACACTGTGGCTGGATTAACGAGAAGTTTATCTTTAAAATGGTGTATAATACTTGCATGTTTGAGGAATTTTAATTATGAGATTTCTGTTGTTTTGAATTTGGCGCCCTGCAATTTCACTTGCTGTTGGCGTCTCACATATCCCAGAGAAGTTTTAAGGACTGCAGAGTTTTTCAGGATAAAAAATAAACAGAATGGTGCTAAGCACAGGCAAAATCCTAGAGGAAAACCTGGTTCAGTCTGCTTTCCACCAAAACACAAGGCCAGATCTACACTGGAGTTGCTTACAAGAAGACAGATAATGTTGCTAGGAGGCCGGGTTACAGTTTTGACATAAATCAGCTTGAAAATCAATGGCAAGACTTAAATGGTTGTCTATCAATGATCAACAACCAATTTGACAGAGCTTGAAGAATTTTAAAAAGAATAATGGGCAAATATTGTACAATCCAGGTGATCAAAGGTCTTAGAGACCTACCCAGAAAGACTCACCAGCTGTAATCACTACCAAAGGTGATTCTAACATGTATTGAGTCAGCGGTGTGAATACTTATGTAAATTAGATATTTCTGTATTTCATTTGAAATAAATTAGCAAACATTTCTAAAAGCATGTTAACACTTTATGGGGTATTGTGTGTAGACGGGTGATAACAATTTTAATGAATCAATTTTGAATTCAGGCTGTATCACAACAAAATGTGGAATAAGTTAAGGGGTATGAATACTTTCTGAAGGAACTGAACATTACAATGTGTGTGTGTTTTCCCTCTAGGAGCAGACAGTGGTCCTGGATGATGGACTAATGGAGGATCGTTTTGCTGTGAGTGTGAGGATGAGCTCCTATCTGGTGGCCTTCATCGTGTGTGACTTCAGATCTGTCAGCGCAACAGCTGCTTCAGGGGTCAAGGTAGGTATGACTGGGGGCAGGGGTCAAGGTAGGTATGACTGGGGGCAGGGGTCAAGGTAGGTATAACTGGAGGCAGGGGTCAAGGTAGGTGTGACTGGGGGCAGGGGTCAAGGTAGGTATGACTGGGGGCAGGGGTCAAGGTAGGTATGACTGGGGGCAGGGGTCAAGGTATGTATGACTGGGGGCAGGGGTCAAGGTAGGTATGACTGGGGGCAGGGGTCAAGGTAGGTATGACTGGGGGCAGGGGTCAAGGCAGGTATGACTGGGGGCAGGGGTCAAGGTAGGTATGACTGGGGCAGGAGTGTGTATGTGGGTGTGTGTACATGTATGTACGTGCAATGTGTGTATGTGTGAGAATACAGAACATAACTTTAATAATGTTTCAGGTTTCTGTCTATGCTGCTCCTGAGAAATGGCAGCAGACCCATTACGCTCTGAAGGCTGCAGTCAAACTACTGGAGTTCTACGAGAAATACTTCAACATCAGCTACCCACTACCTAAACAAGGTACTGAAATATATCAATATCATCTACCCACTACCTAAACAAGGTACTGAAATATATCAATATCATCTACCCACTACCTAAACAAGGTACTGAAATATATCAATATCATCTACCCACTACCTAAACAAGGTACTGAAATATATCAATATCATCTACCCACTACCTAAACAAGGTAACTAAATACTTCAATATCAACTACCCACTACCTAAACAAATCAATATCAACTACCCAACTACCCACTACCTAAACAAATCAATATCAACTACCCAACTACCCACTACCTAAACAAATCAATATCAACTACCCAACTACCCACTACCTAAACAAGGTAACTAAATATATCAATATCAACTACCCACTACCTAAACAAGGTAACTAAATATATCAATATCAACTACCCACTACCTAAACAAATCAATATCAACTACCCACTACCTAAACAAGGTAACTAAATATATCAATATCATCTACCCACTACCTAAACAAGGTAACTAAATATATCAATATCAACTACCCACTACCTAAACAAATCAATATCAACTACCCACTACCTAAACAACGTAACTAAATATATCAATATCAACTACCCACTACCTAAACAAGGTAACTAAATATATCAATATCAACTACCCAACTACCCACCACCTAAACAAGGTAACTAAATATATCAATATCAACTACCCACCACCTAAACAAGGTAACTAAATATATCAATATCAACTACCCACTACCTAAACAAATCAATATCAACTACCCACTACCTAAACAAGGTAACTAAATATATCAATATCAACTACCCACTGCCTAAACAACGTAACTAAATATATCAATATCATCTACCCAACTACCCACTACCTAAACAAGGTAACTAAATATATCAATATCAACTACCCACCACCTAAACAAGGTAACTAAATATATCAATATCAACTACCCAACTACCCACCACCTAAACAAGGTAACTAAATATATCAATATCAACTACCCACCACCTAAACAAGGTAACTAAATATATCAATATCAACTACCCACTACCTAAACAAATCAATATCAACTACCCACTACCTAAACAAGGTAACTAAATATATCAATATCAACTACCCACTGCCTAAACAACGTAACTAAATATATCAATATCATCTACCCAACTACCCACTACCTAAACAAGGTAACTAAATATATCAATATCAACTACCCACCACCTAAACAAGGTAACTAAATATATCAATATCAATATCATCTACCCAACTACCCACTACCTAAACAAGGTAACTAAATACTTCAATATCAACTACCCACTGCCTAAACAAATCAATATCAACTACCCACTACCTAAACAAATCAATATCAACTACCCACTACCTAAACAAGTTAACTAAATATATCATTATCAACTACCTACTTCCTAAACAAGGTAACTAAATATATCAATATCATCTACCCAACTACCCACTACCTAAACAAGGTAACTAAATATATCAATATCAACTACCCACTACCTAAACAAATCAATATCAACTACCCACTACCTAAACAAATCAATATCAACTACCCACTACCTAAACAAGTTAACTAAATATATCAATATCATCTACCCAACTACCTAAACAAATCAATATCAACTACCCACTACCTAAACAAGGTAACTAAATACTTCAATATCAACTACCCACTGCCTAAACAACGGAACTAAATATATCAATATCAACTACCCACTACCTAAACAAATCAATATCAACTACCCACTACCTAAACAAATCAATATCAACGACCCACTACCTAAACAAATCAATATCAACTACCCACTACCTAAACAAATCAATATCAACTACCCACTACCTAAACAAGGTAACTAAATATATCAATATCAACTACCTACTTCCTAAACAAGGTAACTAAATATATCAATATCATCTACCCAACTACCCACCACCTAAACAAGGTAACTAAATATATCAATATCAACTACCCACCACCTAAACAAATCAATATCAACTACCCACTACCTAAACAAATCAATATCAACTACCCACTACCTAAACAAATCAATATCAACTACCCACTACCTAAACAAGGTAACTAAATATATCAATATCAACTACCCACTACCTAAACAAGGTAACTAAATATATCAATATCAACTACCCACTACCTAAACAAGGTAACTAAATATATCAATATCAACTACCCACTACCTAAACAAGGTAACTAAATATATCAATATCAACTACCCACTACCTAAACAAATCAATATCCACTACCCACTACCTAAACAAATCAATATCAACTACCCACTACCCACTACCTAAACAAATCAATATCAACTACCCACTACCTAAACAAGGTAACTAAATATATCAATATCAACTACCCACTACCTAAACAAGGTAACTAAATATATCAATATCAACTACCCACTACCTAAACAAGGTAACTAAATATATCAATATCAACTACCCACTACCTAAACAAGGTAACTAAATATATCAATATCAACTACCCACTACCTAAACAAATCAATATCCACTACCCACTACCTAAACAAATCAATATCAACTACCCACTACCTAAACAAGGTAACTAAATATATCAATATCAACTACCCACTACCTAAACAAGGTAACTAAATATATCAATATCAACTACCTACTTCCTAAACAAGGTAACTAAATATATCAATATCATCTACCCAACTACCCACCACCTAAACAAATCAATATCAACTACCCACTACCTAAACAAGGTAACTAAATATATCAATATCAACTACCCACTACCTAAACAAGGTAACTAAATATATCAATATCAACTACCCACTACCTAAACAAGGTAACTAAATATATCAATATCAACTACCCACTACCTAAACAACGTAACTAAATATATCAATATCAACTACCCACTACCTAAACAAATCAATATCAACTACCCACTACCCACTACCTAAACAAATCAATATCAACTACCCACTACCTAAACAAATCAATATCAACTACCCACTACCTAAACAAGGTAACTAAATATATCAATATCAACTACCCACTACCTAAACAACGGAACTAAATATATCAATATCAACTACCCACTACCTAAACAAATCAATATCAACTACCCACTGCCTAAACAACGGAACTAAATATATCAATATCAACTACCCACTACCTAAACAAGGTAACTAAATATATCAATATCAACTACCCACTACCTAAACAAGGTAACTAAATACTTCAATATCAACTACCCACCACCTAAACAAATCAATATCAACTACCCACTACCTAAACAAATCAATATCAACTACCCACTACCCACTACCTAAACAAATCAATATCAACTACCCACTACCTAAACAAATCAATATCAACTACCCACTACCTAAACAAGGTAACTAAATATATCAATATCAACTACCCACTACCTAAACAAGGTAACTAAATGTAACGGATGTGAAATGGCTAGCTAGTTAGCGGGTACGCGCTAGTAGCGTTTCAATCAGTTACGTCACTTGCTCTGAAACCTAGATGTAGTGTTGCCCCTTGCTTTGCAAGTGCCGCGGCTTTTGTGGAGCGATGGGTAACGACGCTTCGTGGGTGTCAGTTGTTGATGTGTGCAGAGGGTCCCTGGTTCGCGCCCGGGGCGAGGGGACGGTTTAAAGTTATACTGTTACATTGATGCTGTTGCTGCGGAAAAGGAGGAGGTTGAAAGGGGGGTGAGTGTAACGGATGTGAAATGGCTAGCTAGTTAGCGGGTACGCGCTAGTAGCGTTTCAATCAGTTACGTCACTTGCTCTGAAACCTAGATGTAGTGTTGCTCTGCAAGGGCCGCGGCTTTTGTGGAGCGATGGGTAACGACGCTTCGTGGGTGTCAGTTGTTGATGTGTGCAGAGGGTCCCTGGTTCGCGCCCGTGTCGGGGCGAGGGGACGGTTTAAAGTTATACTGTTACATAAATATATCAATATCAACTACCCAACTACCCACTACCTAAACAAGGTAACTAAATATATCAACTACCCACAAAAATATAAACGCAAAATGTAAAGTTTTGGTCCCTCGTTTCATGAGCTGAAATAAAAGATCCTAGAAATGTTCCATAAGCACAACATTTTTTCATGGCAAGTATGTTCATTTGAACCAGTTTGCTGCAACAGGAAAATAATTGTACAGCAACAGGAAATGGGAATTATTATGTGGATTATAATTCATGTACAATTTGGTAGGGGGTGATACATTTTTCGTAAGGGAAAATCAAGTCAGAAGTTTTAAGTGGAAATTACAAACTTCAGAAGCATTTTTAAACCGCAAATACAACAAGTTCTCCTGCAACATGGTGATCAAATTAAGATCCTACATCTATCTATTATTTTGAATGCTAGACAGTGAATAACATTATTTAATGTATTATATAGATCAATAAAAACAAAGACAGATATGATTTTTACTAGTATAATGTGTGTTTCTCAGTTTTATGTCATTGGTGTAACTGCTTACAAAAATATCAAGTTCCACAATTCAAGTTGTATTAATCGTATGTAAGGCGAACACATGGTATACACCGTCCAACAACATGCTTACTTGCAGGTTCCTTGTCTACAATGCAACAACAATAAGAAATAATAAAATATAAGAATATGAACATAAAGTAATTGGCTCAGTAGAATATAATAAATATTTCAGCATCACTATAATACAGGAATGCATTATTTGGCAATCTAATAAGAGTATGGTAGTAATTGTGATGTGTTTCATGAGTGTGTGGATGAGTGCAAATATACATGGGCTTTGAGCATTCTCTCCAGTGGCAAACTGTTATTGTGGGAGGGATATTTAAAAAATGTATTAGCTAATCACACCCTTTTAGTATGTCATCAATTTGAGGCTTCCATCCCTCTGATAAGCTGCTGTGTGTAAATCTGAAGTGTCACTTGGTGTTAGTCAATTGAAATTAAGTGGACATAACATTGTGAGCAAAATGATTAATCACATCACTTTAGTAAATGTCTTTTAAAGGTTTGATGACCTTAGATTTGAGCATTTAAGGCCTGCATTTCAGAAAATCCAAATGTATCTAAAATGTCTCATTGGTGTTACCATCATTGATCTTACAACTCCTACTGGTGTCACAATGTTATCAAAATGGTACACATTATTTAAAGCCATTAAGCTACCATATTGGTTATTTTAGAATGGGAAGATGTACCCAAATACATTTAAATACAAATCTAGAAAAATGAAGTAACATTTTTCCAAAATGCCTTGCCCAAAGGCCACCGTAATTCAAGAACAACCCAGTTGCTTAAACAAGACAATCATTCTAAAGTACTGCCTGCCTCCCCCTCCAGACCTGGTGGCTATCCCAGACTTTCAGTCCGGAGCAATGGAGAACTGGGGTCTGATCACCTTCAGAGAGACGAGCCTGCTCTACGACCCCACCACCTCCTCAGCCTCTGATAGGCTCTGGGTTACCAAGGTGATCGCCCATGAGCTCGCCCACCAGGTAATTCAGACAGGTTAAGTTCACAGTGTAGAACAGGAAGTAGCCAGTCATGGCAATGATTTAGATTTTATATGATATGACTACAATGACATGAAGAGGGATTAACAGTGATGCCATGAACCTCTGGATTCTTCAGGAAGTTTATCTGCACTGGAAGACAAATGGAACTCCTATCTTCTCTTGACATCTCTCATTGTCTGTCCTCTCCTGCCTGCCTGTCTGTCTGTCTGTCTGTCTGTCAGTGGTTTGGGAACCTGGTGACCATGGAGTGGTGGAATGACATCTGGCTGAACGAGGGCTTCGCCACGTACATGGAGTACATCTCAGTGGACACCACATACCCCAAACTCAGAGTGGTATGATCCTGTTACTCACTTGTTGTACACATCCTTAGCCCGAGTTCACAATATGAATGTTTTTCAAATGATCTCGACATGTCCCTGAGGGAAATTCTTGTTGTAACTGTGCCTTTTTTAATCTCTTAGGAGGACTATCTTCTGGACACCTGCTTCGTTGCGATTGGTCGAGACTCTCTAAACTCCTCCCGCCCCATCTCCAGTGTAGCTGAAAGCCCTACACAGATTAAAGAGATGTTCGACACAGTATCCTACAATAAGGTAGAAAAACACGCATACACACAAGCACACGTTTTCTATTTCATAGCTTTCATGTCTAAAGTATTGGATCAGGCCCCCAGTGTTGATGTACTTTGTTGTTTGTTCCACCAGGGGGCATGTGTCTTGCACATGCTAAGACACTACCTGACTGACCAAGTGTTCCAGATTGGAATCATGCGTTACCTTCGCAGGTACAGCTACAGCAACGCTCGCAACCAGGACCTGTGGGACAGCCTGGCCAACGTTCGTAGATCGATCAAATGATACATCATTTTTTGATCCCTGCAGGTTGCTTTAGTGTGTAAATGTGAACTGCTGTGTTGTTGTTCTCAGACATGTTCAGAAGCGGAGTTCACCTCTGGAGGACACTGCTACAGCAACAGCCAGGCAGCTAAGAACACAGTAAACACACCTCTCTTTACATAACAGTACAAGACCAACAGTCTGACCATTACAAACAGGTACTCTGATTGAACTGTGTGATGTTTACCTGTGGGTGTGGTTTTGATGTGTGTGTGTCAGTACCTGTACGCCAGGGAGCACCTGGACCTGACGACCATGATGAACACCTGGACGCTGCAGACAGGTGTGCCCTTGGTAACGGTTGCTAGACAGGGGTCTCGTCTGGTGCTGAAACAGGAGAGGTTCCTGAGGACCACACATCCGTCTGATCCAGCATGGCCCAGCCTGCAGCAGGGGTAAACATACACACACACACTCACTCTGATGGTCAGGTGTTGTGAGGTCATATTCCTTCACCTCATCCCTCCCCTCTCTGATCTCTGTGTGTTAGGTACCTGTGGCACATCCCTCTGACATACAGGACTGACACCTCAACTAGCATTCACAGACACCTCATGACCACACTCACAGGTAAGACGCCTCATGACCACACTCACAGGTAGGACACCTACTGACCACACTCACAGGTAGGACACCTACTGACCACACTCACAGGTAGGACACCTACTGACCACACTCACAGGGAAGATAATTGCTTTCTCTCCTCAGTGTGGAGCTTGCTGTGGAGTTGATTGACTGATTGACTGGTGGTTTCACTAAATGATTGATCGCTGTGTCTCTCCTCTCCTCAGACAGTGTGGAGGTGGGGGAGGAGGTGGGCTGGGTGAAGGTGAATGTGGACATGGCTGGTTATTACCTGGTCCACTACGATGGTTCAGGCTGGGATGACTTGATACAACTACTGAAGGACAACCACACAGCTCTCAGCTTCATGGACAGAACACACCTCATACACAACGCCTTCCAACTCACCACGTAAGAGACCTGTGTGTGTGTGTGTGTGTGTGTCCATGCGATTATGTGAATAGACAACACAAACACTCTTTTGTTTCTGACATCTCTCTATAATATTTCTATAGAGCAGGTCGGCTGTCACTCGATAAAGCCTTGGACCTTATTGGTTACCTGCGATCAGAGAGTCACACTGTGCCCCTCCTCCAAGGGTTGGCCTACCTGGAAGCCTTCTACAGGATGGTGGAGAGGATGGACATGCCTGACGTCACACAAAACCTCAGTGTAGGGCACATACAGAAACACATAAAACATTAAATAAATCTCAAACATTCTGTTTCAATTACATGAAGTTTGAGTAGTGTGTGGTCTGATGTCCTCTCTGTGTGTGTGGTCTGATGTCCTCTCTGTGTGCGGTCTGATGTTCTCTGTGTGTGTTTTCTGCAGACGTACATCCTGTGGTATTTCCGTGGTGTGATTGACCGTCAGACGTGGAGCGACAAGGGCTCTGTGTCTGAGAGGCGGCTGAGGTCGGAGCTCCTCTCTCTGGCCTGCCATCTAGGAGACCCCCTCTGTCTGGAGCAGGCCCAGCGCAGCTTCACACACTGGCTGGACTCCAACAGCACACTCAGGTCTGTCTTTCTTACTGTCTGTCAGCTATTTGAGAGAGTAGTTACATCCCATGGACAGCAACATACAGTACTTTGTTCAATCCCTGACCAAATCAAACTTTTCCTGCCTGCAGAAGTAAACCATGTCCTGTCTGTGTCTCTCTCTCCACCAGCCTGCCTGCAGATGTGACAGAGACAGTGTATTCAGTAGGGGCCCAGGAGGACAGTGGCTGGGCGTCTCTCCTCCACATATACACTCTTTCCCTCTCAGAGACACACAAACACAAGATCCTCTCTGCCCTGGCCAGCAGCAGAGACACAAACAAACTACACAGGTACGTATAGTCTTCTATACTCTGTCAATTCAATTCAATATGGTCTCAGACCTTACATTCCGTTTGTGTGTGTGTGTGTGTGTACCCCAGGTTGTTGGAGCTGGGTCTAGAGGGGGAGGTGATCCGTACCCAGGACCTGGACTCCCTTATCGTCATGGTAGCCAGGAACCCCAGGGGACATCATCTGGCCTGGAGCTACGTCCAGAAATACTGGAGCACCCTGGTGGACAAGTAGGTGGTAGAGACGGAGGGGAAGGGGAGAGAGGGAAAGGGAGGGGGCTGGAAGAGACAGGCAGAGGGAGAGAGAAACTAACACTCAGGAGGAGAGATAGGTAGAGTCTATCCCTGTGGTAGAGAATGAGAGAGGGAAAGGGAGAAAGATGTACTGGTGAAAAAGTAGGTATTAGTTGACCAGCAGTCCCATAGCCTGGGTGCTTTAGCCAACCTGTGATGTTACCTCTTGTTTCTACCCTGCAGGTTCCAGTTGGGATCGTTCTCTATTAGAAACATCATCATCGGCACCACAGGCCAGTTCTTCTCAACAGAGGAACTCACTGAGGTGAGATTATTGATCTGTTAGTGGCAATATCATTCTCAACAACTAGACCCTGACCCTGGAAATGTATTGTATCAGTAGCAATGTATGAGCGAGGGTGTGTGTGTCCCAAAGCCCACGGCCATGCTTACCAAGAGTGTGTGTGTACCCTAGGTGCGTGTATTCTTTGAGTCGATTCATGAGCAGGCGTCTCAGCTGAGAGTCACTCAGGTTGCCATGGACAACATCCAGAAGAACATCCTCTGGATGCAAAGAAACCTGGGAACTCTGAGGAGCTGGCTGAACCAACAGATAGACTGAAGAGAGAAATGGGGGAGGGGTGGGGGGAGAGAGAGAGCAATAGAAAATGAGCTTGGTGTTTTATAAAGCTTAATTAGAGCTTTGATTTGTAATTATGAATATTTGTGAGATAATTGAGTGTATATACTTTGGTCATGTCTTTCAGTTTACATCAGGGATTTGGAAATGTTTTTGTTGAATTTGGTTAAGATGTTTGATAATAAAATGTTGTGAAAGTATTATTTGAAGAGCAGTAAGTAGGCCAGGATCATGTTGAATTACACAGAGTAAGAGCAAATTAAATACAAACAGAAAACCCTTTTTAGCTGTGAATGTAGGAGTGGTCTGAAAATAAAACATCACAGGACAGAATGAAGCTTGGCCTCTGCATGGCCTCACACACTACAACCTCACAGCCACTAGTGGGAGCAGACTGTGATAATTTAGTGTGAAACAGATGTGTGTAAACATATTGCAATGTACACATTTGATCACTGTTATCAGCAGAACATTTTAATGTGCAGCAGGAAATGCAAATTATAGTGTATTCAAGGTTTAAAAAGGCTTCTAAAGTTAGCAATTTCCACTTTAAAATGTCAGACTTGATTTCCCCTATCAAAACATTTACCAACCCCTACAAAAATGTACATTAATTATAATCAACATATTAATTTACATTTCCTGTTGCTGCATGATTATTGTCCTGCTGTCAGAAGCAGGGTCAAACTAAGATCTGTATCTATGTTGAGAGTTGGTTTAGTTGGTTTCCAAAAGACAGACATATCTTTCACCTATAGTGAAAGATAGTTGGTTGAATCATATCAAATAAAATGCTATTCGTCACATGCTTTGGAAACAACAGGTGTAGACTAAATGCTTACTTACGGGCCCTTCCCAACAATGCAGAGAGAGAAAAGAGAAATATTAGAAAAGTAATAATAGTTACAATAAATACACAATGAGTAATGATAACATGGCTATATACACAGGGTACCAGTACTGCGTGTATGTGCAGGGGTACAAGGTAATTGAGGTAGATATGTACAGTCGTGGCCAAAAGTTGAGAATGACACAAATATTAATTTTCACAGTCTGCTGCCTCAGTTTGTATGATGGTAATTTGCATATACTCCAGAATGTTATGAAAAATGATCAGATTAATTGCAAAGTCCCTCTTTGCCATGCAAATGAACTGATTCCCCAAAAAACATTTACACTGCATTTCAGCCCTGCCACAAAAGGACCAGCTGACATGTCAGTGATTCTCTCGTTAACACAGGTGTGAGTGTTGATGAGGACAAGGCTAGAGATCACTCTGTCATGCTGATTGAGTTCAAATAACAGACTGGAAGCTTCAAAAGAAGGGTGGTGCTTGGAAGCATTGTTCTTCCTCTGTCAACCATGGTTACCTGCAAGGAAACAGGTGCCGTCATCATTGCTTTGCACAAAAAGGGCTTCACAGGCAAGGATATTGCTGCCAGTAAGATTGCACCTAAATCAACCATTTATCGGATCATCAAGAACTTCAAGGAGAGCGGTTCAATTGTTGTGAAGAAGGCTTCAGGGCGCACAAGAAAGTCCAGCTGTCACGTTCCTGACCTTATTTCCATATTAAGGTAGCCTGTTTTCACTGTTTGTTTGTGGGTGATTGTTCCTGTTCGTGTGTTCATCTGTTCTGTGTTCCTATGTTCAGGACTGTAGCGTTTTCGGTTCCTTTTGTCAGTTTGTTGTTTTTGTTCGTCGTTTAAATATCCTAATTAAAATATGGATTTTCATCACGCTGCATTTTGGTCCTCCTCTCTTTCACCCGAAGACAGCTGTTACAGAATCACTCAACAACAAACAGTGAAAACAGGTTACCTTAATATGGTTCCCAATCAGAGACAATGACAAACACCTGCCTCTGATTGAGAACCATATTAAGCCAAACAACAAACCCAACATAGAAACACAAAACATAGAATGCCCACCCAGCTCACGTCCTGACCAACTAAACAAAGACTAAACAAAGGAAATAAGGTCAGGAACGTGACACCAGCAAGCGCCAGGACCGTCTCCTAAAGTTGATTCAGCTGCGGGATCGGGCCACCACCAGTACAGAGCTTGCTCAGGAATGGCAGCAGGCAGGTGTCAGTGCATCTGCACGCACAGTAAGGCGAAGACTTTTGGAGGATGGCCTGGTGTCAAGAAGGGCAGCAAAGAAGCCACTTCTCTCCAGGAAAAACATCAGGGACAGACTGATAGTCTGCAAAAGGTACAGGGATTGGACTACTGAGGACTGGGATAAAGTCATTTTCTCTGATGAATCCCCTTTCCGATTGTTTGGGGCATCTGGAAAAAAGGAACAAAACATCAATATTTTGGGTCCATGGCCAGGAAACTCCCCAGACCTTAATCGCATTGAGAACTTGTGATCAATCCTCAAGAGGCAGGTGGACAAACAAAAACCCACAAATTCTGACAAACTCCAAGCATTGATTATGCAAGAATGTGCTGCCATCAGTCAGGATGTGGCCCAGAAGTGAATTGATTTCATGCCAGGGCGGATTGCAGAGGTCTTGAAAAAGAAGGGTCAACACTGCAAATATTGACTCTTTGCATCAACTCTTCCCTACAGTCATTGCCCGGTGGAGACGAAGGAAGGAAGCAGTCATTTAAATGCATGTCGAATCGTTTGGATGATTGATCATATTTAATTAATTTGATCGCACACGCTAATAACTTCACCAACCGTGTTTGTGGCAGCTAGCTAGTGTGTGATAAGTAGCTAGCAGCCAAGTTAGCCCACAGACTGCAGCTACACAGTGGACTGATCGGGGCTGATAGCTCAGCTAGCACTAGGCGAGTTGCATCAGCTTGTCTGTGGTAGTGGAGTTTGTTTAGCTGTCGTGACCTCCTGCGGCGTGCTGTTATTATCAGTGAATTGAGGACAGCTCGGCTCTTTCAGATATCTTGTCATGGAGGACCCATTTGACAGTGGTAAGGAATAATGATGACACTACCTAGCTGCTCCCCATACTTTCCAGCCAGCCACAATTTCTGTAGTAACGTTAGTTAGTTAGCTAACTAGCATTTTAGCTTGCGGACGGTTACCCACATAACGTTCCAAGTCAACAAGTGTCAGGCTCTTGATAGCCAGGCAGCAGTTTTGGTACGAACTAATCAGCTTTCATACACTTGTAATGATGGGTACGTTAGCTGATAGAAACATGGCTAACTACGCCTGGCCTTGGAGTACAGCTAAATTAAAATAGCCAGTGTATCTCTGACAGAGTTTGCCTGAGTAGACTGTGATCTGTAGCTTTAGTTCTCAGTGTGACATTCACTTGGGGACACATTCCCCAGTCGGGCTGAGGTCAGGGTTAACTTTTGACTCTTTTCAGCCGAGGGTCTATATGTTTAACCCATTAAAGCAGTGTTACTCACTATTTATTTTGTAAGGGGGCTACTTGGGGTTGAGAATCATTCAGAGGGCTGCACACATTTAATTTGTTGTACTTTTAATTCCAATATTATCAATTATCAAATGAGAGCAAATTCAGAGCAATAGAGCACATGTAAATATATACATACACACACCAAATAGGCTACATCACATGTATAAGACCCATAAGTTGGATGAGGGAAAATGTCCCTTCTGCTCCTTGACTGAATTAATTCTAAATGTATAGTCTGTTGTTCCTATCCTTGTGAGGCAAACCAGGTGTGCATTGGCCAGTCTTTTTATTTCACAATGTTCATTGTTGAAAATGTTGCTTCACATGAATAAGTGCTGACAAAAATTGTCACCCTTTGCACACACTGCTTCAGAAGTGGATACTATGAGTCTGGCACAAGGCCCCAGAAACATCTGATCTTAGTTCACCTTGCAATGTGTCATTTGCCTGCAGCTCAACTATCTCACTCTAGTCCAGCACGGCCAGGACAGAGGACTGTGATGACTGGGGCCAGAGATGACACAGGCACACGAAAGGGGTTCTCAATGACGTTATCCTTGAATCTTGACTCAAACTCCAACTCACGCACAAATGCATCATAGCTAAAATGTTGCAGTATGTCTGGGTTGGATGTGGTGACTGCTCTGAGTAATGGGAAATTAAGAAATAGTCTTGTCAGGTGTGGTGATTTAATTTTGAAATGCTGTGACCACACGCAGCATTTTGCCTGGAGTTTTAGCTTTCCCTTGGAGTTGGGGATTCATTGTTCAGGTGAAGTCAGTTCAAAAAGCCAGCTTTAATATCCACTGTGGATCACCCAGCTCTGGCTCCTCTCTGCCCTTGCATAGGCGGAAATCCCAGGGGGGACGGGGGACACACGACCCCCCCATCTTGGGAAAAATATGATTTGTCCCCCCCAATATATCACTGTAAACATAACTATGTAATTTCAATAATATTAATAATACGCAATGAAAGCACTTGTGCTGATTATAGACACTTAATAGCACATTTAAATTTCAAAAGATTGCGACCCCCCCCCCGCCCTTTGCCGCACAATGGTTTGATCCACTGCCAGTTCTTTAGCTGGCAAGGTAATAGAGAGTTCGTATCTACTGTCCGAAAGGGACATGTACGTAACTGACGTGAGGTTAATCCAGTCAATCCATAGCAGGTCCATAGCAATGTTATTTATTTTTATGTTGGCAGGGTTCACACACTAGGGGAATTTGCAGAGCTAGCGCGCAAACTAAAGCAAACATTAACTATCAAGCTAGCTAGTACCTATTCCATTTATGTGGCGTCGTCAAAGATGGAATCTTTGCTATCGTCAGTTTATTCCAAGATCAGCATGCAGCTGTAGTGCTTCGACGTCCCTGTGATAAGGTTAGCAATAAACTGAAGTCCAAACTGAACAGAACAGAACTACACTCTCTTCTACCATTGTCTTAAATATATATAATGGTCTCGTTGCAAAAGATAAATTGTCGCTAGTGAACTTTTTTTATTTTATTTTACCTTTATTTAACCAGGTAGCAAAGATTATAGCAAACACACAGAAACGGAATTGGTGCTCGCTAGCTTTACAAATTCAGCTATTGTTGGAAGCCAGCCAATATGAAACAAACTATTTAAATTACAAAAGGTTGCAGCATGTGTTGTGTAAATGTGTGTGTGTGCAGCTAGGCCAGCCAGCCAGCCAGGTAGAAAAATGGCAGAAAAAAGTAAGAAGACGGACATCAGAGTATTTGTCAGTACACCAAAACGCATAGTAAGAACTCTAGTATCCTAATATCTCAAAGACTAGTTGATAAAATGTTCATAAGAAAGAAGTGAAATGCTAATGGAAATGTTTCACAATGATGTCATTAGGCAGAGCAGGCAACAGATGGCACACAGACAGCAGAGTTGGGGACAGATATGCAGGGACAGATTGGCAGACAGGGAGTCTCAGGTAAGTTTGTTGAGTCTTTGTTTGGCAACATTATGAAAGGTTCTCAATTTTTTTGACTTGTAAAATAGGGACATAATTGGAAAATGCCATGGATACCCCCACTCTCAACTTAAACTGGTGACTAAACTAAGATTTGTTTACGGCAATGGTATTGCTGTTGTGATTAATTGTGTAGTTTTGGGTACCGGTAGTTAGGAGTACGGCAAACACCTTATTTATTTTCTAGGAGACAGACTGAGTCAGTTAGGGTGGTGAAAGGGAAAGAGCCAGGGAGAGAGACTTCAGAGGACAGTGTCACAGCCACGGCAGGACCAAGCGTCACCCTTGTTGCCAGCAGCACCAGTATAGGGGACAGTGGCACAGCATTGTCCAGTTACCACAGTGATGGCACAAAACCATATCAGCCACACCCACAATTTATAGAACCGCAAACTCTTGCCAACAGAGTGTTGACGTTTCAAGAGAGATGGTTTCGCGATTTCCCCTGGCTACATTATAATCCATCAATAAAAGGAGTGTTGTGTTTTCACTGTAGCCAAGGGTTTTCAAGCCAGCCATCTTTTGGCCAAAGAGCTGATGCTGCCTTCATTAGTGCAGGATTTAGGAACTGGAGAAAAGGCATTGAAAAATTCACAGCACATCAAAATTGCCAAACCCACCGCCACTTTGTAATTGTAACAGCACACCAGCTAAATCCAATCAGTGTCCAGTTATGTCCAGCGCGTGGGTTAAACAGCTGGATGACGCAAGGCATTGCTTGATGAAAATTGTTAGTTCGGTGCGGCATGTAGTAAGACAGGGACAAGCCTTTAGAGGCCACACGGATGACAGTGGGAATTTATACCAGATTTTGAAACTTAGGGCAGAAGAGGATGATCCCATTTTACTGAAGTGGTTAACAGAGTGTACCACAATGTACACAGGCCCAAAAGCACAGAATGAAATTCTGAACATCATGGCCAATAGTCATTCGAGGCATTGCAGCTGAGATTAGGTCTCTTCCGATTGTACAATTTTCATTAATTGTTGATGGTACTCAAGATGTCTCTGGTGCTGAACAGGAGAATGTCTGTCTGCGTTATGTTGACCATGACCTTGTCCCTCACAAGGAGTTTATTGGGCTATACAGGGTGTCGGAGACAACAGGCGAGGGCATTGCGAAAGTGCCAACTGATGTGTTGTTGAGGAAACCCGCAAACATATGCTCGGTTCTTTTGTTCAGTAGTGTGTATAGCAGTGGTTCTCAACCTTTTTGGGGTACTGGAACCCCTGCATATTTTGAGGCAAGGCAGGCAAGGTTTTGAGCGGTCCTCAGGGACCTCCACCCCCTCTATATTATATGTAAACTTACTGGAAACCTTGTGGTACTGACTACATTCATTACACTTTTTTATTTCACGGACCCCTTGCAATTAGTCCATGGACCCCTGTTTGAGAACCCATGGTGTAATTGATAGTTGTTCTTTTGTTTAGTAGTTTTCAGTACACTTACAAATGATTTATTTCATGTTATTTTATTTAAAATGGCATACTTTGTGCGACATACTTGTCCATAGCTGCTGTTTGAAGAGTTGAGACACTGAAGGATATTTTGTTTGATTTATTTGGGTTTTTCATTGAAGTAGTTATTTTGCTTTTAGAACTGTACTTATTTTAAGCTTTTTGTTCTTGCAAAGATATTGTAGACTCAGGCCAGGTGCACATATTTACACACGCTGGGACTTCAGAATACTTGGTCTTATTACAGGAGAGAATGGGACATTTTATACAGTTTGACAACTGTTGTTATTATTGAATTAGAGAGAGTTGAGCGTTTGTCTGTAGAGACACAGGGGATAATCAATAGAAATGGAGTCACACACACACACACACACACATTTTATTGAACGCCTGTGTGTATATTAACCTTTTTGTTTGTTTGTGTGTGTAACCAGAGCGAGCGTCCCTGCCCAGGAACATGATAGAGAATAGTATGTTTGAGGAGGAACCTGACGTGGTGGACCTGGCTAAAGACTCTACAGCTTTCCCGGTAATTACATACTATACAGCACTGACATTAACCCATCCACCCATCAGTTGTCCCGTCTCTTCTAACTGTTTGACTTTTTCCAGATTTTCGTATTGTCCCCCCTCTTCCACCTCCCTCCTCCAGGCGTTGGAACCAGATGAGGTGGTGTACGAGCCCCGTAGCTCCCGTCTGCTGGTGCGAGGTCTGGGAGAGAACGACCTGGACGATGAGGAGGAGGACAATGAGTCGTCAGCCCACCTACTGGGCAGGTCCTTCATGAACAGAAGCGCCACCCACAATCCTAGCTCTTCCCCTTACAACAGACACGCTCCACCCAGGTCCTTTTTACTTTTCAAATCCAATCAAACTTTATTTAAAGTGAATTTAAACATCCCAGTACACTTTACAGTAACTGAAAAACAATAACATAAACAATACTAAAGATAAATATTATATTTATAGATTCGTAAATACTGTTTTTTGGTTTTTGGTCAGGTCATGTTCCTGCCCCTCGGCTCGTATGCTGGTGGTGGGCGTGTTCATCTTGGTACTGGTCGCATCCATGGCGATGGTTCTCTACTTCCTGCCTGGCTGTACCTTCACTAAGGTAGGGGTGTGTGTGTGTGTGTTGGAGTGTCGGGGGTTTGTCTATGTGAAAAGTGTGTGGCTCCTGCATTGGCCTCCACAGGTACGGGAAGTGGTACCAGTGCCAAAAGGGCAAGATGGTGTGTGTGTATACAGTTGAAGTCGGAAGTTTACAAACACCTTAGCCAAATACATTTAAACTCCGTTTTCACAATTCCTGACATTTAATCATAGTAAAAATTCCCTGTCTTGGGTCAGTTAGGATCATCACTTTATTTTAAGAATGTAAAATGTCAGAATAATAGTAGATTTATTTCAGCTTTTATTTCTTTCATCACATTCCCAGTGGGTCAGAAGTTTACATACACTCAATTAGTATTTGGTAGCATTGCCTTTAAATTGTTTAACTTGGGTCAAAAGTTTCGGGTAGCCTTCCACAAGCTTCCCACAATAAGTTGGGTGAATTTTGGCCCATTCCACCTGACAGAGCTGGTGTAACCAGTCATGTTTGTAGGCCTCCTTGCTCACACGCTTTTTCAGTTCTGCCCACACATTTTCTATGGAATTGAGGTCAGGGCTTTGTGATGGCCACTCCAATACCTTGACTTTGTTGTCCTTAAGCCATTTTGCCACAACTTTGGAAGTATGTTTGGGGTCAATGTCCATTTGGAAGACCCATTTGCGGCCAAGCTTTAACTTCCTGACTGATGTCTTGAGATGTTGCTTCAATATATCCACATAATTCTCCTGCCTCATGATGCCATCTATTTTGTGACGTGCACCAGTCCCTCCTGCAGCAAAGCACCCCCACAACATGATGCTGCCACCCCGTGCTTCACGGTTGGGATGGTGTTCTTCGGCTTGCAAGGCTCCCCCTTTTTCCTTCAAACATAACGATTATGGCCAAACAGTTCTATTTTTGTTTCATCAGACCAGAGGACATTTCTCCAAAAAGAGCGATCTTTGTCCCCATGTGCAGTTGAAAACCGTATGGCTTTTTTATGGCGGTTTTGGAGCAGTGGCTTCTTCCTTGCTGAGAGGCCTTTCAGGTTATGTCGATATAGGACTCGTTTTACTGTGGATATAGATGCTTTTGTACTTGTTTCCTCCAGCATCTTCACAAGGTCCTTTGCTGCTGTTCTGGGATTGATTTGCACTTTTCGCACCAAAGTACGTTAATCTCTAGGAAACAGAACACGTCCCCTTCCTGAGCGGTATGATGGCTGGTGGCACCATGGTGTTTATACTTGCGTACTATTGTTTGTACAGATGAATGTGAAACCTTCAGGCGTCTGGAAATTGCTCCCAAGGATGAACCAGACTTAACAATGTTAAGTTTTCTCCTATCACAGCCATTAATCACTGTACCTGTTTATAAAGTCACCATTGGTCTCATGGTGGAATCCCTGAGAGGTTTCCTTCCTCTCTGGCAACTGAGTTAGGAAGGACACCTGTATCTGTATAGTGACTGGGTGTAATGATACACTATCCAAAGTGTAATTATTAAATTCACCATGCTCAAAGGAATATTCAATGTCTGCTTCTTTTTATTTTACCCATCTACCAAAAGGTGCCCTTCTTTGCGAGGCATTGGAAATCCTCCCAGGTCTTTGTAGTTGAATCTGTTTTTGAAATTCACTGTTCGACTGAGGGACCTTACAGATAATTGAATGTGTGGGGTACAGTGTTGAGGTAGTCATTCAAAAATCATGCTAAACACTATTATTGCACACAGAGTGAGTCCATGCATCTTATTATGTGACTTGTTAAGCACATTTTTACTCCTGAACTTATTTAGGCTTCCCATAATGAAGAGGTTGAATACTTATTGACTCAAAACATTTCAGCTTTAATTTTGAATTCATTTGTAAAAATGTTGAAAAACATAATTCCACTTTGACATTCTGGGGTATTGTGTGTAGTGCAGTGACACACATTCTCAATTTAATCCATTTAAAATTCAAGCTGTAACACAAAAAAATCAAGGTGTGTGAATACTTTCTGAAGTAACTGTGTGTATTCACTATGTTGATCCTCTTTCTCCCCAGGCTGGCTGTGGTAAGGCTAACTCCTCCACTCCTAACAGCACCAATGGGGAGCTGTTTCCCTGGAATGAGCTCCGACTCCCAGCCAGTGTACGGCCTGTGAACTATGACCTCTCCTTGACCCCTAACCTGACTTCCATGACATTCACTGGCCGCACTGTCATCAACATGACAATACTACATGACACCAAGCGCATAGTTCTGCACAGCTCTGAACTCATTATCACCAAGGCAACCTTCCAGGTAGCCTATGATCAGCCGTGCCATTGCTATTTACTTGAAAATAATATGAAGAGAAATACATCTTTATAGGTTTCGATTTTTAACTGTAATCATTCTTATATTAATGCACAGTGTGTAACTGTCTGACTAGCAGTGTAGAGAGAGTAAGATTTGCTTCCCCTGTGAAGATAAATTGTTTTACCTCGATAATGATGTTTTCCCTAGATAGTTGTTTTCCCTTGCTCAGTAATGTTTTATTAGACTATGTTTTACCTTATTAAATGCTGTTTTTACTATAACCCTTCCAGGTTGGAGAGGATAAGAGTGTTGAGGTGAAGGTGTTGGAGTATAAACCATGGCAGCAGATAGCTGTCAGCTTCCCAGAGGATCTGAAGGTAGGCCAGGTGTGTGTGTTAACGTTGGACTATGCAGCCAACCTCTCACAGACCTATGACGGCTTCTACAACAGCTCCTACAACGACAAGACTGGAGCCAAGAGGTAAACAAAATTATTTTAAAAACGATGTACTAAAGTTTGCTCTAAAAATAACATCTTAACTCAGGGTGAATGCAGTGAGATGCATTCTGTAATAGCGTGTAAACTTGACAATGTTTGTTGACGTAGTAAACTACAACTCCAGTTTGAGCCTAGTCCTCGCTCTCTGTGTGACTCTGGCTACCCTCTCCTCAGGGTCCTAGCTGCCACCCTGTTTGAGCCTAGTCCTCGCTCTCTGTGTGACTCTGGCTACCCTCTCAGGGTCCTAGCTGCCACCCAGTTTGAGCCTAGTCCTCGCTCTCTGTGTGACTCTGGCCACCCTCTCCTCAGGGTCCTAGCTGCCACCCAGTTTGAGCCCCAGTCAGCCAGGAAGGCCTTCCCCTGTTTTGACGAGCCGGCCTTTAAAGCCACTTTCCTGGTCAGGATCACAAGGGAGCCTGGATACATCACTCTGTCCAACATGCCCCAGGTACTGTGTGTGTGTGTGTGTGTGCGCACGCTTGAGAGTTTGCCTGCAATACATTACAAAATCAAATACGTGATGTGTGATATCAAGTGATTACTGGAGACACTTGACATGAAGAATGCCAGTGAATAAATAATCTGTTAATATAACTGTTGTTGTGTTCCCCAGGCTAAGACGACTACATTACCCAGCGGCCTGTTGGAGGATGAGTTTGAGCAGACTGGCATTAATATGAGCACCTATCTGGTGGCCTTCATCGTAGCCAACTTCACCAGCATCACTAGAAACGTTTCCAATACACTGGTACGTACAGAATCCCTGCCTCACAATATATTCACACTATTTCTATGGCCTGCAAAACACTGGAATGCAACTGTCTACTCTGCCTATCCCCCTATTTTGGGATCTAATGTATTTATTCCATTTCTATGGTGTGTGTGTTCTAGGTGTCAGTGTACTCTGTGCCAGAGAAGAAGGAACACACACACTATGCTCTGGACACAGCCTCCAAGCTGCTGCACTTCTACAACACCTTCTTTGAAATCGTCTACCCTCTGAGGAAACTAGGTGATAGGTGACACAGAAAGACACAACACACAGACACTCAGCCCTCACACAATAAACTCATCAATTAGGGATTTCATTTTTTAATATTTTTATATTAAGGCTGTAACAAAATGTGGAAAAAGTCAAGGGTTCTGAATACTTTCTGAATGCATTGTAGTATGAAGGCCAGAAGATTAATTTGAAAATGTGTGAGAGAAAAGTGTAATGTTTTTGATAATGAGACACAAAATATGCCTTGGTATTTACCCCTCCACCTTTCCGTCCCTCTCTCTCTACTCTTCCTTCCTTCTCTCCACCTCCTCCAGACCTGGTGGCTATCCCAGACTTTCTGGCGGGAGCGATGGAGAACTGGGGTCTGATCACCTTTAGAGAGACCAGCCTGCTGGTGGAAAACCAGTCCTCTCCTCTCGACAAACAACTCATCGCTAACGTCGTAGCCCACGAGCTCGCTCACCAGGTGTGTGTTTGTCTGTTGTGTGTGTGTGTAGGCTACTACAAGGTGATGGAACATATGTGTATCTCAGCAGTCTTAATGGTGTTTTATGCAGTTGCTATAAGAGTGCTGTAATGCTCATTATGATAGTGTTATAAAGCGGTCATAAAACTGTTCTAATTCCGTTGTGATGTGTGTCAGTGGTTTGGGAACCTGGTGACGATGCGTTGGTGGAATGACCTGTGGCTGAACGAAGGCTTCGCCACCTACTGGCAGTACACGTCTCTAATGACAGAGTTCCCACAGCTGGACCTAGTAAGCAGCACCACGTCACACATGCAGGTGCTGTGTCAGTGTAGGTTTAGATAACTGTGGATTGATGATCTGTCTTCTCTGTCTCCAGGGTAATGTGTTCCTGGGGGTGCGCTTTAAGGCCATGGCCAAAGATTCTTTAAACTCCTCCCACCCAGTGTCAGTGTCATCCCAGGTGACCACACCTGAGCAGGTGTCTGAGATGTTTGACTCTGTCACCTATGAGAAGGTACAGTCTTGAGCTTTACTGACAAATGTGCTTAAAAGTTCATTGATTAGTAGAGTGAAGGATATTGGTGCTGTAGTCACAGCAGTAATGTGTCTGTCTGTGTCTGTCTGTCCGTGTGTGTCTCTAGGGTGCTTCCCTCCTGCTGATGTTGAAAGCCACTCTGCCAGACGGTCAGTTCAGGAAAGGACTCATGGAATACCTGGATAACTACAGAGGATCTAACACTGTTACTGAAGACCTCTGGAACAGTCTCACCCAGGTAGGTGTCGTCTGTCTGAGACACTCTATCTCCGTTTCCTCATTAGTTATTTTCACAGGTTCCTTATTTTGCGGCTGTAAAATCTGGCGCCATGTCCTTCCTCTTTTCACAACGGTCACCCTGTCTGTGTATTAAGTGGGTGTGTCTTGTCTGTTGTATTAAGTGGGTGTGTCTTGTCTGTTGTATTAAGTGGGTGTGTCTTGTCTGTTGTATTACGTGGGTGTGTCTTGTCTGTTGTATTACGTGGGGGTGTCTTGTCTGTTGTATTACGTGGGGGTGTCTTGTCTGTTGTATTACGTGGGGGTGTCTTGTCTGTTGTATTACGTGGGGGTGTCTTGTCTGTTGTATTACGTGGGGGTGTCTTGTCTGTTGTATTACGTGGGGGTGTCTTGTCTGTTGTATTACGTGGGGGTGTCGTGTCTGTTGTATTACGTGGGGGTGTCGTGTCTGTTGTATTACGTGGGGGTGTCGTGTCTGTTGTATTACGTGGGGGTGTCGTGTCTGTTGTATTAGTACTACTGATGCTGATACTCCATCTCTCTCCCATGGTGATGAATAGTCAAATTAGTAGATTCTTTATATTTATTATTGATGATTGTTGGTTCTGGATGCTCCAGGCCCAGGTGCTTCCCCAGCAGGAGAGTGTGTCAGACATGATGAGAACATGGACGCTGCAAAAAGGCTTCCCATTAGTCACCGTCAGCCGCAAGGGTGGTCATGTGACGCTCACACAGGAACACTTCCTGTTCTCCGCAGACAATGCCACACACACCTCTAAGTGAGACATGCACTCACTCGCTCGCACACACTCTCACACATACACTCACTCTCACGCACACGCATTCTCACACACACACACACTCTCTCTCACATACACACACTCTCACATACACACACTCTCACATACACACACTCTCACACATACACACACTCTCACGCATACACACTCTCACATACACACACGCACACGCGCACCCTCTGTCACGCACACGCTCTCTCACGCACACACTCACTCTCACGCACTCACTCTCACACACTCGCTCTCACACACACTCTCACACACACTCTCACGCACACTCACTCTCACGCACACGCTCTCACGCAATCACTCTCACACACACACACACACACTCACTCTCACTAACACACTCACTCTCTCACACACACTCTCACTCTCACACAGATGCTCTCACACATACACCTTCTCTCACACACACACACACACACACACACACACACACACACACACACACACACACACACACACTCACTCTCATACACACACTCACTCTCACTCATGCACTCACTCACATGCACACACACGCACATGCACACACACGCACACGCACTCTCACGCACACGCTCTCTCACGCACACTCTCTCTCACGCACACGCTCTCTCACGCACACTCTCTCACGCACTCTCACACATACACACTTGCTCTCACACATACACACTCGCTCTCACACACACACACCCTCACACACACACACCCTCACACACACACACACACTCACTTACTCTCACACACTCACTCTCGCGCACACACTCTCACACTCACTCACACACACACTCACTCTCACACACATATACACACTCACACACACTCTCACACATACACGCTCTCACGCACACGCTCTCTCACGCAAATTCAATCTCACACACACTCTCACACACTCACTCTCACACACACTCACTCACTCTCACACACATACACACACTCACACACACACTCTCACACATACACGCTCTCACGCACACCCTCTCTCACGCAAATTCAATCTCACACACACTCTCACACTCACTCACTTACTCTCACTCTCACACACTCACTCTCGCGTACACACTCTCACACACACACTCACTCTCACACACACACTCACTCTCACACACATACACACACTCTCACACACATACACACACTCTCACACACACTCACTCTCACACATACACACTCTCACACACACGCTCACGCACACACGCTCACGCACACCCTCTCTCACGCATGCACTCTCTCACGCGCCACACTCGCACCCACGCTCTATCACGCACACACACTCTCACGCTCTCTCATGCACAAGCTCTCACGCACATTCTCTCTCACGCACAATTCTCTCTCACGCACACACTCTCACACCCTCTCACACTCTCACACACACGCACACACACTCTCACTCTCACACACACGCACACACACTCTCACTCTCACACACACAATCACTCTCACACTCACTCTCACTTACACACTCACTCTCACACACACACTCTCGCACTCTCACGCACACGCTCTCTCTCACACACACACTCACTCTCACTTACACACTCACTCTCACACACACACACTCACTCTCACTTACACACTCACACACTCACGCACTCTCACGCACACGCAGACGCGCACACTTTCACACATACGCACACTCTCGCACGCGCGCACTCTCACGCATACGCTCTTTCACGCACACACTCTCTCACGCACACGCTCTCTCACGCACACGCTCTCTCACGCACACGCTCTCTCACGCACACGCTCTCTCACGCACACGCTCTCTCACGCACACGCTCTCTCACGCACACACTCTCTCACGCACACACTCTCACACTCACGCACACACTCTCACACTCACGCACACACTCTCACACTCACGCACACACTCTCACACTCACGCACACACTCTCACACTCACGCACACACTCTCACACTCACGCACACACTCTCACACTCTCTCACGCACACACTCTCACACTCTCTCACGCACACACTCTCACACTCTCTCACGCACACACTCTCACACACACTCTCTCACGCACACACTCTCACACACACTCTCTCACACACACTCTCTCACGCACACTCTCTCACACACACTCTCTCACGCACACTCTCTCACACACACTCTCTCACACACACTCTCTCACACACACTCTCTCACACACACTCTCTCACACACACTCTCTCACACACACTCTCTCACACACACTCTCTCACACACACTCTCTCACACACACTCTCTCACACACACTCTCACACACACTCTCACACACACTCTCACACACACTCTCACACACACTCACGCACACACACACTCTCACACACACACACGCACACGCACTCTCACGCACATTCACTCTCACACACACACACATTCACACCAACCTTTCTTTGTGTTCTCCTCAGCCTGTGGCATATCCCTGTGACGTATGTGAATGACAGCTGTAGCTCTGCCCCTTCCTGCAGACAGATCTTCACGCTAAGAAATAAGACAGGTAAATAATAAGACAGGAAAAGAATAAGACCGGTAAAACTCTGTACATTCCGCTCTGTAGTTGTCAGTGAGCTTGACTAACTTCATGAATTGTCTAATTCAGGACAAGCAAGCCTTTATGATTTTAATTGATTGTGATACATATGGATTAGAGGTCGACCGATTATGATTTTTCAACGCCGATACCGATTATTGGAGGACAAAAAAGGCCGATATCGATTAATCAGCTGATTTTAAAAAAATAAAAAAAATAAAAAATTTTAAAAAATGTATTTATATATATATATATCATACACACACACACATTTTTGTAATAATGACAATTGCAACAATACTGACTGAACAATGAACACTTATTTTAACTTAATATAATACATAAATAAAATCAATTTAGTCTCAAATAACATGAGAACATATGTTAAAACGAACCACCAGCTTTCATGGGTCTTAGGTTGTAGTGCAGAAAGCAGAGTTTTTCTGCATGGTCCCCTGTCAGTCTGCTCCTCCGCGAAACACAGACCTTATTTGAAGTAGATCAAGACATTCTCTATGGAAGACATGAACGGTAAAATAACGAAGGAAACCCTTTCAAGTTCAGCCGCAAGTTATTACAGGAATTATAACGCGTCGACTATTTCTCTCTAAACCATATACCTTTGACTAATCCGGAAACTATCACCTCGAAAACAAAACGTTTATTCCGTTCCGTATTTTATCTAACAGGTGGCATCCATGAGTCTAAATATTCCTGTTACTTTGCACAACCTTCAATGTTATGTCATAATTACGTAAAATTCTGGCAAATTAGTTCGCAAAGAGCCAGGCGGCCCAAACTGTTGCGTATACCTTGACTCTGCATGCAATGAACGCAAGAGAAATGACACCATTTCACATGGTTAATATTGCCTGCTAACCTGGATTTATTTTAGCTAAATATGCAGGTTTAAAAATATATACTTGTGTATTGATTTTAAGAAAGGCATTGATGTTTATGGTTAAGTACACAATGGAGCAATGACAGTCATTGATTGATTGTTTTTTATAAGATAAGTTTAATGCTAGCTAGCAACTTACCTTAGCTTACTGCATTTGCGTAACAGGCAGGCTCCTCGTGGAGTGCAATGTAATCAGGTGTTAGAGCATTGGACTAGTTAACTGGAAGGTTGCAAGATTGGATCCCCCGAGCTGACAAGGTTAAAAATCTGTCGTTCTGCCCCTGAGGCAGAACATTCCTAGGCCGTCAATGAAAATAAGAATGTGTTCTTAACTGACTTGCCTAGTTAAATAAAGATTAAATAAAGGTGTAAAAAATGTTTTTTTTTAAATACAGATTTCCGATTGTTATGAAAACTTGAAATCGGCCCTAATTAATCGGCCATTCCGATTAATCGGTCGACCTCTAATATGGATATATACAGTGCATTCGGAAAGTATTCAGATTCCTTGACTTTTCCCACATTTTGTTACGTTACAGCCTCATTTCCCCTCGTTAATCTATAACACAATACATCATAATGACAAAGCAAAAACACAATTGTCACAATTGGTCACCTCCTTGACCAAGGCCCTTCTCCCCCGATTGCTCAGTTTGGCCAGATGGCCAGCTCTAGGAAGAGTCTTGGTGGTTCCAAACATCTTCAATTTAAGAATGATGGAGGCCACTGTGTTCTTCGGAACCTTCAATGCTGCAGAGATTTTTTGGTAACCTTCCCCAGGTCTGTGGCTCGACACAATCCTGTCTCGGAGCTCTACGGACAATTCCTTCGACCTCATGGCTTGGTTTTTGCTCTGACATGCACTGTCTACTGTGGGACCTTATATAGGCAGGTGTGTGCCTTTCCAAATAATGTCCAATCAATTGAATTTACCACAGGTGGACTCTAATCAAGTTGTAGAAACATCTCAAGGATGATCAATGAAAACAGGATGCACCTGAGCTCAATTTCGAGTCTCATAGCAATTGGTCTGAATACTTATGTAAATAAGGTATTTCTGTTTTTTATTTTTAATACATTTGCTATAATGTCTGAAATCCTGTTTTCGCTTTGTCATTATGGGGTATTGTGTGTAGATTGCTGAGGATTTCATAAAAAATTTAATAATCCATTTTAGAATAAGGCTGTAACGTAACAAAATGTGTAAAAAGTCAAGGGGTCTGAATACTTTCCGAAGGCACTGTATATAGTAGCCTGCTGGTTGTATGCGCTGAGGTTCTAGGTAAAAGCATGACCATGTGTCTAAGTGCATTGTTATGTGTTTCCAATTAGCGACTCTGAATGTGTCGGACAGTGTGAAGTGGCTGAAGTTGAACTACATGAACACAGGCTTCTATATAGTTCACTATGGAGACGAGGGCTGGGCCACTCTCATAGATGCTCTTAAGACTGATATCAACATACTCACACCCCACGACCGCGCTTCACTCATACACAACATCTTTGCCCTGTCCAGGTCAGTGTGTGTGTTTGTACTGTGGCATGGTACGCTCAATGATAATAGTGGCTGGGAGATGGATGTCTGTCTCTCAGGAAGACTCCATTCATTTTTTTTTTTTGTGGTCGATGCTGTAAAAAATAATGTTCTCAGTCAACCTACCTGGTAAATAAGGTTATAAATAGATTTTACATAGATTCATCTATTTTTAACCTCATTTTACCAGGTAGGATGACAGCAATGACCACTTAAAAAAAAAAGAGATCATAATTGGAGGCCTGCCTTAATGCTCTGCCTGGACTTGTACGATTGTGTGAATGTCTGCATTTTTAGCTCCACAGACAACAGCCACAAATAGACAGAATTCATTCAGATCTATTGTCTATTTTTCTCTCCCCCTCATCAGGCTGGGTCGTGTGTCCTTCCGTCATGTTTTAAATCTGTTGGAATATGCCACCAATGAGACTGAGACTGCTCCTCTGACAGAGGCCCTGTCACAGCTCAGCTCTGTCTACAGACTACTGGACAAGAGACAGGAGCAAAGACTGGTGGCCCGCATGAAGGTAAATGCACGCAGGCACACACACACTAGATTGTCAGGTACCTTGTTTTGGAGCCTAGTCCCACCATTTGGGACACACTGACTGTGCTTTCACTTTGTAATGTGTGTTTAAGGTGTACATTTGGGGTCATTTTGGCCAGCTGATGGACAGTCAGGACTGGGGAGAGGAGGAGAGTGTGTCCAGACAGGAGCTGAGGTCAGCCCTGCTAGAGATGGCCTGTAGTCTGGGACGGCAGAACTGTACTGACCAGGCCATGGCCCTCTACGACCAGTGGACCAACTCCAACCAAACCAAACAGTAGGTACACACACCAACTGACTTTCGAGTTTAAATATAAGAATATATACTTTTGCTGGTTTAAAAAATATATTGATTTTTTGATTTTTTTGACCGCCATGGTCTTCATCAGTAGTAAAGCTAGATATCTATTCTATAGTGATCTTGTGGTGCTCTGTTGTCTCTTCCAGGATCCCAGGTGATCTGCAGCGAGTGGTGTTCTCTGTAGCGGCCCAGTCTGAACTCAGATGGCATACTCTCATGGAGGCCTACAGTTCCACCACGTATGACTCTGAGAAACGCAAGATACTGCAGGCCCTGGCCTCCACACAGGACCCACAAAGCATCGTATGGTAAGGGAGAGAGTGAGTGTGGGCCCACTGTTAAGTTCAAGTTTTAAGTATCCCTATATTTCTGTTATTACGGGGCTTATCACTCAGTCAAGAGTGCGCATGCGCAGGAAGTCTTGTCGTTGTTGGACCTAGCCTTGAGTGTAATGGCTACTTGTAGTGTGTTCATATAGTAAACTTTGTTAAACTGGAACCTTGTCGTTGTGTCATTTCGAGTTAACATTGGTAGCAGAGGATGGCTTCTAACTACAATGTGCCACCTCGCTTCGACGAGAAGAGGTCGTACGAAAGTTGGAAAAATGAACTGGGAATCTGGACACGCGTTACTAATCTGGACGCGAAAAAGCAAGCACTTGCGGTGGTATTATCGCTCGAGGGAAGAGCGAGAGATACAGCACTGGAAATATCCGTTGAGGATTTGAACAAGGATGACGGTATGGGAACTTTGATCACAGCACTGGATTCTGTATTTCTTAAAGACGAGAAAGACCGTGCCTACGAGGCATATTCAAACTTTGACAGTGTTACGAGAGATATTTCAGTTGCAATGACAGACTACATCATTGATTTCGAACAGAGGTACAATAGAATGCGCAAGTACTACATGGTTCTCCCCGATGCAGTGTTAGGGTTCAAGTTGCTAGACACTGCTTGTCTAGATGGTAGGGAGAAACAGTTGGCTTTGACTGCTTGTACTGTGCTGACTTTTGCATCTATGAAGTCGGCACTAAAAATAATATTTGGTGAGAAGACGTCTGTCGCGCCAATAACAGATGGAATGCAAGTGAGTGACGCAGCATATTACACTGAGCAGCACAGAAAAGGCGCCAACAAGTCACATTCTCAAGACAACCAGAAGAGGGCGCCATTTCCCGGCACAAATCCACTGGACAAATATAGAAGGAGATCGAAATGTGCAATTTGTCAAAGCACTTACCATTGGGTTAAAGACTATCCTCATAAAATTGAACAAGTTAAATTAACAGATGAAAATGTAAACACAGAGATAGAGCAGTGTAACATTACACTGTTTTCAAATGAATCTGCTTCTGATACTGAGATTTTTTATAGTTGAATCCTTAGGATCTGCTGTGATTGATACTGCATGTACATGGACAGTGTGTGGTGCAAAATGGCTTGATAGCTATGTCAGTGAACTAAATATGAAAGAAGTACAAAATATGATTGACACACCAAGCAACAGAGCTTTCAAATTTGGAGACGGGAGAATTGTCCATTCTACCAAGAGAGTTAAGATACCAGCAAAAATTGGTCAGACTAAGTGTCACATTGAAACAGAGGTGGTCCCTACAGATATCCCCTTACTATTAAGCAAAGCTTCCCTCAAGAAGGCAGAGGCTGTACTAGACATAAAAAATGACAAGGCAGTGATGTTTAAACAACCAGTGACTCTTGAACTTACTACCTCAGGCCACTATTGTGTAAACATTTTAGACAAAGACATCTCACAGAGTCCATGCAAAAATGAGATTCTGACTGACACAGAGCACATGGAGATTCTGACAGTCACAGAGAACATGAGCACTAAAGAAAAACACAAAGTATTGCAAAAGCTTTACAAACAGTTTGGACATGATACAGTTAACAGACTTCAGAAGTTACTCAGCAGTTCAGGGAATAATGATGATGAGAAGTACGAAACTGGAAACAAAGTGTACTACAAACGAGTTGACTGTCAAGAGTGGAAAGGACCGGGAGTAGTCATTGGTCAAGATGGTGTGGTGATATTTGTGAGGCACGGAGGCATGATTGTCAGGGTGCATCACTCAAGATTGCGGAAAGTAAATGATCAACAAGATAGAGGGGCTGTTGCTGAGAATCAGTCTCCTAATGAAAATGACAAAAAGGACACAGTAACAGACACAAACCTACCAGATGTCGCATCCGATGATATGGACACCGAAACTAACACAGGAAATGGAGCAGAGACCTTCAACCATGCCACAGGTAATACTGTTGAGCGTTCAAATGAGGAAAACATTCAACAGCCACATGTGTTAAGAGAACATGGTTGTTCCAATCTGAAAACTGGACAAACTGTTAAATACACGGACAGAGAAAGTGGTATTCCACATACAGCAACCGTCATTGGACGAGCAGGAAAAGCAAAACACAAGAACTGGTACAACTTGCAGTACTCTGAACCAGCTACACTTTCTGGTACAACAGGGTCAGCTGACCTGCCACTTGTAGATAATATCAGAATTGAACCAATGGAAAATCGAGAAAAACAGAATGACATTCAAAATGATGATGTACTTGAAACAAAGGACGTGTCATTTGACTCAGCTAAGCTAGATGAGCTCAGTAATTGGAGGAAAAATGGAGTGTTTGAGGAAGTCAAAGACATTGGCCAAAAGTGCGTCTCAACAAGGTGGGTGTGTACCCTTAAAGAATCCTTAACTGGAATAGTGCCCAAAGCATGTCTAGTGGCTAGAGGTTTTGAGGAGCTGGCTGCTAAAGAACTCCCAAAAGACTCACCGACATGCGCCTCAGAGTCACTCAGATTGCTGATGTCAGTGATCTGCCAGAAAAAAATGGAAACTTAATTCCATAGACATCAAATCTGGATTTTTGCAGGGAACAGAGCTGTCAAGGGACATTCACATCCGACCTCCGCCCGAAGCTAAAAGTGAAGGAACACTGTGGAAAATAAAAAAGTGTGTGTATGGACTGGCAGATGGATCACTCTACTGGTACAACAAAGTCAAGGCAACAATGCTGAATACAGGTGGAAAAATGTCACAAGTGGATCCTGCAGTCTTCTATTGGCTTGATCAAGACTGCAATGTGACTGGAGTACTTGCCTGTCATGTTGATGACTTTATCTGGGGTGGCTCACAGACCTTTGCTTCAACTGTGATTCCACACCTCAAAGCTGTTTTCTAGGTTGGCCGTGAGGAGCATGATCATTTTTGTTATGTTGGCATAGAGTTTATTACAGTTGATGGGAAAATACTGATGCAACAGGAGAGCTATATCAAGAATCTTCAACCTATCCACATGGATTCTTCAAGAGCCGTACAAAGGAATTCCCCTCTGTGGAATTGAAGCTGGTCAATTGAGGTCAAAGATGGGACAAATTTTATGGGCTGCGAGACAGAGTAGACCTGGTTTGATGGTTGCAACTTGGCATCTAACACAAAACACGCCACTGTACAAACCATTCATGAGGCAAACAAAGTTGTTCGTAAACTGAAATCACAACAAGTGACTTTAAAGTTTCAGCATGTTGGAAAAGATGACTCTTTGAAACTAGTTGTCTTCCGTGATGCTTCGCTAGGTTAACACTGGTGGGACAAAACGGCACTTCCTACCTGTAGTTTGTGTCACTGACAACTACTCATTAGTTGATGCTGTGAAGTCAACCAAGTCTGTCACAGAGAGAAGACTTTGAGATTAGCAGCATCAAGGAACTTATTCAAGCACAGAGAATCCAGCGGATTCTGTGGTCGACCACAAAGGAACAGCTTGCTGACTGTCTGACTAAAAAAGGAGCATCCGGTCTTGTGCTCCTACAGGCTCTCGTTCCTACAGGCTCTCAGTAATGGAAAGTGGCAGCTTGAGTAATACAAATAAGAACTGTCACACAACCCATTTGTAATGGGGATCTTGAATAATACTTGGACATTTAATTATGTTGTTGATGTTTTATTTGTCTTTAAAGAAAAGGGGGAGATTGTTAAGTTCATGTTTTAAGTATCCCTATATTTCTGTTATTACGGGGCTATCACTCAGTCAAGAGTGCGCATGCGCAGGAAGTCTTGTCGTTGTTGGACCTAGCCTTGAGTGTAATGGCTACCTTGTAGTGTGTTCATATAGTATAGTAAACTTTGTTAAACTGGAACCTTGTCATTTCGAGTTAACACCCACGGTACTTAATCAATTTACAGACAGATTAACTGGCCAACTAACCTCTACCCAGAGTTTGTGCAGAGAGACATACAGCTGTACTCAAGCTGATCTTCCCCCTGAAGCTAGGACCGAAGAGTCCCTTCCCATCTTCCTGAAAACATCTGAAACCCTACCTCTTCAAGGAGTATTTTAAATACCCTCCCCCTCTTCTCGCACCCCCTCCTCGCACCCCCTCCTCATGCCCGAGGCTTTCGTGAACTAACATTCGCACTTCACTTTTTGCCCCCTTACTAGATCTGACTTTGCTGATAGCTACTTTATTGGGGGAAAAGTGCACTTACTATGACTGAGATATGTGGTTGTCCCACCTACCTATTTTAGGATGAATGGACTAACTATGTCGGTCTGGATGAGTGTCTGCTAAATGGCTAAAATGTAAAGTGTGCCCAAGCTGTGCCCTGATATGTTTGTAGCAGCCTATGGTGTGTGTCTCTGCATCACTCTAAACACCTCCTCCTTCAGGATTCTGAGCGTGGGGCTCGAGGGAGGGATTATCCAGACCCAGGAGCTGCCATTGGTCATCAGCACCATGAGCGATGGCTTCGTTGGCCACTTGTTCGTCTGGGACTTTGTCAAAGAGAACTGGGACAGGATCATAGAGAAGTGAGTGCCACCTTATGAATTAGATCAATTATACACTGAGTGTACAAAACATTAAGAACACCTGCTCGTTCCATGACAGACTGACCAGGTGAAAGCTATGATCCCTTTTTAATGTCACTTGTTAAATCCACTTTAATACGTGTAGATGAAGGGGAGGAGACGGGTTAAAGAAGGATTTTTAAGCCTTGCGACAATCGAGACATGGATTGTGCATGTGTGCCATTTAAGAGGGTGAATGGGCAAGACAAAATATTTAAGTGTCTTTGAACGGGGTATGGTAGTAGGTGCCAGGTGCACCGGTTTGTGTCAAGAACTGCAACGCTGCTGGCTTTTTCACGCTCAACAGTTTCCTGTGTGTATCAAGAATGGTCCACCACCCAAGGGACATCTAACCGAGTACACACAACTGTGGGAAGCATTGAAGTCAACATGGGCCAGCTTCCCTGTGGTACGCTTTCGCCACCTTGTAGAGTCCATGCCCTGACGAATGGAGGCTGTTCTGAGGGCAAAAGGGGGTCCAACTCAATATTAGGACGGTGTTCCTAATGTTTGGTATAGTCAGTGCACATTTACACACTTACAGCATCAACCTACAGAACAATGAGCCCAAAAACAATAGTTTCCCAGTCGATATCAGTGGGCCTGTTTTGATTGGCTGTTGTGGAGCCTAGCCTGTTTTGATTGGCTCTTGTGGAGCCTGGCCTGTTTCGATTGGCTCTTGTGGAGAAGTGGCCTGTTTCTATTGGCTGTTGTGAAAAAATTGCCTGATTTTCATTGTGTGTGTGTAGGTTCCCAGTGGGGTCCTATCCCATCCAAAGCATCATCAAGTCCACCACCTCCCAGTTCTCCACTCAGACACACCTGGAGGAGGTGAGCTTACACCTCAGAACCATGCCGACTCTATATCGTGTCTGTGTATCAGATGCCTAGTATGTGTTGGTCTTCTCTCATGTCAACTGTGTGTGTAGGTCCAGGGTTTCTTCTCCAGTCTGAAGGAGCGGGGGTCTCAGATGCGTAGCGTCAAGGAGGCTTTAGAGACCATCAGACTGAACCAGCTCTGGATGGACAGGAACCTCCCAACACTCAGAATCTGGCTCTAACATGGCTGCTTGGCAACTGTCGCTCCCGGCAACCTGCTCCGAGGGCCAAGTTGCCATGGCAACAGCAGTGTTTGCACTATAGTAGGGCTTGTGTCTCAAATGACATCATATTCCCCATATAGTGGCTACTTTATTTTTTTCACTATGATCAAGAGTAGTTCACTATATAGGGAACAGGGTTTCCTATGAGTTGTAGTAGCCAGCTCAGGGTTGCTCTAGAGATTGTGTATCTGACCCCGTATCAATCGGACTCTAACTCCTCTCTCTCTATGCTGTCGACCAAACCTTCACACCGCTTTCATCACAACAGCATGCCTGGACACACAGCAGAGTGTCTTTCTTTCAAACTCAACGTGCTTCACAAATGACTGTCCTACTGTCTGGAGGAGGATGGGGAGATGGGAGAATGTCTGTTGAAGGCCAGAGTAAGGCTACAGAGCTGACACACAATACAAAGGGGCTAGGTGACCATGTACAGTAGGCACGCTCAGCAGGCTACAGCCAGAACGTGTATATGTTGAAGGAAAATACCTTACTGTTTAGATCAGTGGTGTCCCCCCAAAAATGTGGGACTAAAAATGACTAAAACCAAATTTAAACTGTGTAAAAATGTAAATGGCGCTATATTTATACCGTTTATTGACTGTCCAGCTCACTAATAATAACTGAAATGAAAACTAGACAGTCGGGGAGCATCAAATTCTCAAAATGATGGATAGAGGACAATTTCTTTTGCAGATTTTGGCACTTTTAAAATATATTTGTTTTTAAAGACCGAATGCGGCCCTCAGGGCAAAATCTGTTTGAGACCCCGGGTTTAGATGCTCCCAAAGTTAAACTCTACCACATTTCCACCACTGTCGGTCTGTTAATTAGACCTCAAGAAGTGTTTTGGTCTGTTGGTATAAACCAGGGGACAACGTTTGGTTTGGCCAGCAAGGACCACTAGGGGGCCCACGACTGACTTCCTTTTTTTAGGAAGTCAGTCAGGTTCACAACTTACTGTTACTACCAGCCTAGTAGAAAACATAACGTGTCATTTCAACATTTGGTAGTGCCTCAGCAGTTTTCCTCTTGTTATGTCAGTTAATCAACTAGCCCATGTCAGCTAACATCCATTGCTAAGTAAGTTAGTCTAGCCAGCTATCTAAACCTTGTAGTAATCATGGCCGAATTACTGACTGGGCATCCAAGGCACGTGTCCAGGGGCCCTGACCCCTAGGGTGCCCCTAATTTCATTTTGTTATTCACTCTCACAGATATCATAGGAACATGGCATAAGCCATAGCAAAATGTATAGAACTGCAGGGAATTAGCATTAAATGTGGCAAAATGTGTACAATCACATGAAATTAGTCATGTTGAATTGCTGAAAATCTGCTTTAACATATTGGCAATCAGAATGTGTTGTTAGGTGTCAAGTTATACGGCTATGATTTGATTCATGTTTCAAGACCCTAAAAAGCTGTTTCCCTTTTTATATTTCTAAATAAATGATTCCTTTGTTTGGGCCGCAGCTCATCACTCAGATTATATTTTGGTACACCAAGCCCAAGAGTTTGAGCACCCCCGGTGTAAACGTTGTTGGGTGAACTAAACCCCCCAGCACTTCTGTTGACGTAACTTTCATTGTTACATTTTGACAGTTAATGTCATACTGAAACCATTGTTAGATGAACATGAATGTACCTGGTCTGCTGTCTAACTTTATTCAGATTGAAGGTGTATAGTTAAGACCACTTTTCCTTTGCGTACGAGGCTATCTGTACAGAATATTTCACTCTCTCACAATGCTTGTGAAGATGTAATTATTGTGTAAATGCTACTACTATCCTTACGTTGCTTTTTGCTCATGTTTTCTGTGCGTGCAGGTTATTTCTTTTGTTTTTGCTGTTTGGTTTTGGTTAT
This sequence comes from Salvelinus fontinalis, assembly GCF_029448725.1. NCBI lineage: Eukaryota > Metazoa > Chordata > Actinopteri > Salmoniformes > Salmonidae > Salvelinus > Salvelinus fontinalis. The sequence continues at coordinate 23,407,551 of NC_074692.1, forward strand.
ATATACGGTGTGTACAGTGTGATGCCTCATAGACGTAAGAGTCCTGGTCAAAGGCTTTTAATGGTTTTGTTTTTACTAAAGAACAAAGTATACTGATGAATGTGGGGTCACTTCAGGGGCTCAGGATCTTGTATGACACACAGGTAATTGTAGATCCATATTAGGGGTGGCTGCACCATGGTTATTTTCAATCTAAGTGGTGGTGATAATGAAATCAACAACTTCTTTAAATACTAATGTATGTTTTTAAAGTACACGGTTGCCTGATTGTTTGTGTCTTTTCCATTTAAGGAGTTTAGTGAGTGACCTAACAGTGTTGCGTCTGTAGACCTGGGTAGTGCAATTTTAGATGTGTCTGTAGTCCAACAGTCTTCTGTCGTTGGTTGGCCTGGCTTAGTGGGCTAGGTTACGTTGTCTCACTATGTGCGAGGTCTATGGTACTCCGTTGTCTATGGTAGCCCTGTTGTTTTCGTCTCTGTGTGGAAGATGATTGTATCAGCCTCCCGTCTGACTCTGGGTAGATGATGATTGTATCAGCCTCCCGTCTGACTCTGGGTAGAAGATGATTGTATCAGCCTCCCGTCTGACTCTGGGTAGAAGTTCCCTGTAGGAACAGATCTAGGATCAGTTACACAACAATTCAGACCTTAACCAAATGTAAAACTGACCATGGATCAGTGTCTAGGGCACAGTTAAATGGGGAGGACGGGGATCTGGTAATGGCTGGAGCAGAATAATGGTATCAAATGTATCGAACACAGCTTCCATGTGTTTTGATGCCATTCCGTACCAACCATTATTTTGAGCCTTCCTCTCCTCAGCAGCCTCCACTGGTCGCGGGCTAACTACCTCTCTGCTGCAGCAGCATTGGCTTAGATGTTGGCAACTACTGAATGTCCTGAAGGAGCTCTTCTATTACATAACAACATGACAAATGAATATCTGCGCTTCTACTGTAGCTTCTCTTCTAATCTAAAGCCTCAGATGTCTGTAGCTATGTCTCCTGTTTGGTACTGTCTCAATCTGAAGGAGGGTTTATTTCTCACTCTGAATGTTGTGATGTCATGTTGAAAACATTGGAACAGACAGGTCGTATTGGCCGTTATGATATGTCTATTATGAAATCTATCTTGGGTGCAGAATTGTCATTGTATTCCTATGCCAAGCCCACCTTGATTGTTGCTCATCATTTTAAACTGTTTTGCACTGGGGTTAAATGATGCTGAATATTGTCAGGCTCTTCATGTCATGAAAAAAAGACGAATAAAAATTTTTCTGGACTTTGGCTGTTCTGTATTTGTGTGCTAAGCGTGGTCCGTGTTCAGCAGTAAAAGTGTTCGCTTGAGGCTTATCCAAATGTACTGCCTTTCTAGGGAGTTTTTCCTAGCCACCGTGCTTCTACACCTGCATTGCTTGCTGTTTGGGGTTTTAGGCTGGGTTTCTGTACAGCACTTTGTGACATCAGCTGATATAAGAAGGGCTTTATAAATACATTTGATTGATATAAAGGTAATGTAGAATATACAGAGCTAGCACAGATATAACAATGAGACAGATATTTCACTGGACGTATAACTGAAGCATCCGTTTGGGGTTTCCACTCACTACCAAATATGGTAGTGAGAGGAAGCCCATTGGCCGGCAGTGGGAGATGATGGAACGAGATGGATTTTGGCTGACATTCTGGAAATGTTGTCTTCAATGAAACATTTGATCTCAATACGGTTTTCTGCTCCCAAAACTAAAATCTTTGCAGAACAGAGTGGATACATTTTTGTAGACTTTACCCTTTGCCAAAGTTGATAAAAAAAATTGTTGTTTAGGAGTGCAAATACTAATTTAGTTATTGCACACTCGCACATCACAGAGTAGGCGTTCCCTAACGGAAATATGCAAGTATATGCTAGAACGTGCCAAAATGATCTCGCTAGCTCATGCTTGGCTATAACCATCTTGCTTGTTCTGCCCACTATGACTCATTTGTCCCATTGGTAATGACAGGCTGTGGTCTAGCTTAGTTATAAAAAAAACTTTGGCGCTGGTGTTCTGTAATTGGATTGTGTATTGTTAATTGCACAACTAGACCACCAGGGGATGCTCTTTCCCTCTCCCTGTGAGGCCTTGCTGTCCGCAGCCTTGTTCCTCATATATCTATGAATGAGGGCACATTTTAATACAACATAGATAGATATATTGTTTGAAAACACAACCTTATACTATTTCTTTCATGTTTGTGCACCAATCAACTCCTGTCGTACACTGTGGGACTGTAAGGTTCTCTCGCACGGAAATACACTGAACAAAAATATAAACGCAACATGTAAAGTGTTAGTCCCATGTTTCATGAACTGAAATAAAAGATCCCAGATATTATCAGTATGCACAAAAAGCTTATTTCTCTCAACTGTTGTGCACAAATTTGTTTACATCCCTTATAGTGAGCATTTCTTTACCAAGATAATCCATCCACCTGACGGGTATGGCATATCAAACAGCTGATTAAAAAGCATGATCATTACACAGGTGCGCCTTGTGCTGGGGGGCAATAAAAGGCCACTCTAAAAAATTTGTCACACAACACAATGCCACAGATGTCTCAAGTTTTGAGGGAGCGTGCAATTGGCATTCTGACTGCAGGAATGTCCACCAGAGCTGTTGCCAGAGAATTTTGTAGTACGTCCAACTGATCTCACAACTGCAGACCACGTGTGGGCGAGTGGCTGCTGATGTCAACGTTGTGAACAGAGTGCCCTGTGGCGGCGGTGGGGTTATAATATGGGTAGGCATAAGCTACGGACAACGAACACAATTTGTATTTTATCTATGGCAATTTGAATGCACAGAGATACCGTGACGTGATCCTGAGGCCCATTGTAGTGCCATTCATCCGCCGCCATCACCTCATGTTTCAGCATGATAATGCACGGCCTGATCAACTCTATGCAAAGGAAATGTGTCGCGCTGCATTATGTAAATGGTGGTCACACCAGATACTGACTGGTTTTCTGATCCACACCCCTACCATGCCATATCTTTTCAACCTCCTGAGGGGAAAGAGGCGCTGTAGCGCTTTCTTCACAACTGTGCTAGTGTAAGAGGACCATGTTAAGTCCTTGGTGATGTGGGCAACGAGGAACTTGAAGCTCTTGACTCTCCACTACAGCCCTATCCATGTGGATGGGGATGTGCCTGCCCCTCCTTTTCCTGTAGTCCACGATCAGCTCCTTTGTTTTGCTGGTCTCTGACGACCTCCCTGTAAGCTGTCTCATCGTCGTCAATGAGCAGGCCTATCGCCATCGTGTCGTCAGCAAACTTGATGATGGTGTTGGTGTTGTGTGTGACCACCAAGTTGCTGGTGAACAGGTATAGGAGGGGACTAAGCACACACCCTGAGGGCCCACTGTGTTGAAGGTCAGTGTGGCAGATGTGTTATCTACCCTCATAACTTGGAGGCGGCCCGTCAGACAGTCCAGGATCCAGTTGCAGAGGGAGGTTTTCAGTCCCAGGGTCCCGGGCTTTTGGTGATGAGCTTGGAGAGCACTATGGTGTTGAACACTGAGCTGTAGTCAATGAACAGCATTCTCACATACTGTGGGTATTCCTCTTGTCCAGGTGGGAGAGAGCAGTATGGAGTGCAATAGAGATTTCAGCATCTGTGGATCTGTTGGGGCGGTATGCAAATCTGTTGGGGTCCAGGGTGTCTAGGTTGATGGTGTTTGTGTGTACCATGACTATGTCGTTTAGGCAGGTTACCTTTGAGTTCTTAGGAACAGGGACAATGGTGTATGAGGACTAGTGTGGTGGAGATATGATGGTGGCATTTTCAAAGAGCAACAACCGTAAGAGGCCGTAGGAGGGCAACAACCCAGCAGCAGGACCGCTACCTCCGCCTTTGTGCAAGGAGGAGCACTGCCAGAGCCCTGCAAAATGACCGGAGGCTTGCTGGAGGTCATTTAAAAAAATAAGAACTATTTATGATGTTAATTCATTGTTCTGTTGAAAAATGTGAAACTATTATTCCGCCATTAATTTCGGTGCGGTCTCGCTTTAACGCACGCTGTATGTCGTAGTAACGTTAATTTTAAAAATCTAACACAGCGGTTTTATTAAGAACTAATGTATCTTTCATTTGCTGTCCAACCTGTATTTTTTAGTCAAGTTTATGATTAGTTACTGATTAGGTGCCTCTCCCAAGATTTCTCCCGACATTTTGTTGGCAGCTTGGCTACTATTCTCATTGTATAACCACAATTTGTGCCGCTAAATATGCACATTTTCGAACAAACTATATGTATTGTGTAATATGATGTTATAGGACTGTCATCTGAAGAAGTTTGAGAAGGTTAATGAAAAAATTAATATCTTTTGCTGGTTTATTCGTTATCGCTATTGTTGGCTTGAATCAATGCTGTTGTGTGGTTGGCTATTGTAATAAGCTAATATAATGCTATATTGTGTTTTCGCTGTAAAACACTTAAAAAATTTGGTTTGGTGACGATGGACAGCTTCGCGCCACTTGGCAAGTTTTGGTTGCTAATTCGAGAGGGAAAAGGGACATTCTAAAACCAAACAAACGATTGTTCTGGACAAAGGACCCCTTGTGCAAGATTCTGATGGAAGCTCAACAAAAGTAGGACCCATTTATGATGTTATTTCATATTTCTGTCAAAAATGTTTTCTATTAGTTTCCGCCCAGATTTTGGGCGCTGCATGTCGTACTAAAGTTATTTTTAGAATTCTAACACGGCGATTGCATTAAGAACTAGTGTATCTATCATTTGCTGTACAACAAGTATTTTTTAGCAACGTTTATGATTAGTTATTTGGTCAGAATAGGTGAGTGTCAGAAATATATCCGGAGATTCTGGAAAATAGTTGCTACATTTTCACAATGTATAACCACGGATTTCAGCTCTAAATATGCACATTTTCGAATAAACCATATATGTATTGTGTAATATGATGTTATAGGACTGTCATCTGATGAAGTTTATGAAGGTTAGTGAAATAATTAAAGTCTTTTGCTGGTTTTGTCGCTATCGCTACTGTTGCTTTGAATCAATGCTGTTGTGTGGTTGGCTATTGTAGTAAGCTAATATAATGCTATATTGTGTTTTCACTGTAAAACACTTAAAAAATCTGAAATATTGTCTGGATTCACAAGATCTTTGTCTTTCATTTGCTGTACGCTGTGTATTTTTCATAAATGTTTTATGATGAGTATTTCGGTAATTCACGTTGGTCTCTGTAGTTATTCTAGTTGCTTTGGTGAGAGTTGTGATGGTGGCTGCAATGTAAAACTATGATTTATACCTGAAATATGCACATTTTCTAACAAAACATATGTTATACAATAAATATGTTATCAGACTGTCATCTGATGAAGTTGTTTCTTGGTTAGTGACTATTTATATCTTTATTTGGTCGAATTTGTGATAACTACCTATGCAGGAAAAAAATGGTGGAGAAAAAAAAGTTGTGTCTTTTGCTATCGTGGTTAGCTAATAGAAATACATATTGTGTCTTCCCTGTAAAACATTTAAAAAATCAGAAATGATGGCTGGATTCACAAGATGTGTATCTTTCATCTGGTGTCTTGGACTTGTGATTTAATGATATTTAGATGCTAGTATTTACTTGTGGCGCTATGCTAGGCTATGCTAGTCAGCTTTTTTACTGATGAGGGTGCTCCCGGATCCGGGATTGTGACCAAGTAGAAGTTCATAATTATGCTGTGGATGATGTATTAACATTTTACTGCAGTGGGCTAAATCAGGGTCACACTTTGTTTTTTGATAGTCTTAAACAAATCTACTTTGAAACAAAAGTATACACTTCACACACATGGTTATGGGCTTAAATATATTTTGGGCCTTACTGCTGTTAGCCCATACAAACGCATCAAATAACAGATTCACTACATTACATGGAACAACAGATAGTCACCCCAAAATTCTGAAGGCAGTGTCTGTCCTATATATGAACTATACACTACATGACGAAAGTATGTTGACACCTGCTCGTCAAACATCTCATTCCAAAATCATGGGCATTAATATGGAATTGGTCCCCCCTTTGCTGCTATAACAGCCTCCACTCTTCAGGGAAGGCTTTCCTCTAGATGTTGGAACATTTCTGCGGGTACTTGCTTCCATTCAGCCACGAGCATTAGTGAGGTCGGTCACTGATGTTGGGCGATTAGGCCTAGCTTGCAGTCGGTGTTCCAATTAATCCCAAAGTGTTTGATGGGGTTGAGGTCAGGGCTCTGTGCAGGCCAGTCAAGTTCCTCCACACCGATCTCGACAAACTATTTCTGTATGGACCTCGCTTTGTGCAGGAAAGGGCCTTCCCCAAACTGTTGCCACAAAGTTGGAAGTACAGACTCGTCTAGAATGTCATTGTATGCTGTAGCACTAAGATTTCTCTTCGCTGGAACTACGGGTCTAGCCCGAACCATGAGAAACAGCCCCAGACCATTATTCCTCCTCCACCAAACTTTACAGTTGGCACTATGCATTGTCCTGGCATCCGCCAAACCCACATTCGTCCGTCGGACTGCCAGACGGTGAAGCCTGATTCATCACTACAGAGAATGCGCTTCCTCTGCTCCAGTGTTCAATGGTGGCAAGCTTTACAGCACTCCAGCCAACGCTTGGCATTGTAAGTAGTGATCTTAGGCTGCTTGGCCATGGAAACCATTTCACAAAGCTCCTGACGAACAGTTCTTGTCCTGACGTTGCTTCCAGAGGCAGTTTGGAACTCGGTAGTGACTGTTGCAACCGAGAACAGATGATTTTTACATGCTTCAGTACTCAGTGGTTCCATTCTGGGAGCTTGTGTGGCCTACCACTTTGCGGCTGAGCCGTTGTTGCTCCTACACATTTCCACTTCATAATAACAGCACTTACACTTGACCGGGGGAGCTCTAGCAGGGCAGAAATTTGATGAACTGACTTGTTGGAAAGGTGGCACCTTCAGTAAGGCCTTTCTACTGCCAATGTTTGTCTATGGAGATTGTATGGCTGTGTGTTCAATTTTATACACCTGTCAGCAACAGGTGTAGCTGAAATAGCCGAATCCACTAATTTGAACGGGTGTTCACATACTTTTGTATATGTAGTGTATAAGAAAGGTCAGGAAACATGTATTTAACCCCTTATTTTTGGCACTAAACAGTCTCCATATATACTTCCATACATTTTTTCAGCTGGTGGGACCTTCAGACAAGTCTTGTGAGGCCTGTGAGCAAAACATGTATGTGTTTCGTAAGCGTCATATTAGTATGTAGCCCAAACAGTTCGAACGGCGCAGACACAAGTTGGCAGATCGGCTGTACCAACTTCAGTCGTAGAGCAAAACAGAGAACACCATCGTGTTCATGAGAGTCTCATCTTTCCATAGAGGGGTCGTAATAGTTTGTAGGCCAAACCGTATAAAGAAATGCGATGGAGCTACTGTAAGCACAGGCAAAATCATAGAGAAAAACCTGCTTCCGTCTGCTTTACACCAGACACTGGGAGAAGAATTTACCTTCCAGCAGGACAATAACCTACAACACAAGGCCAAATCTACACTGGTTGCTTACCAAGAAGACAGTGAATGTTCCTGAGTGGCCAAGTTACAGTTTTGACTTATCTGCTTGAATATCTTTGGCAAGACTTGAAAATGGCTGTCTATCCATGATCCTCAACATCTTGATAGCTTGAAGATGCATCCTTTTCTGCAGCGGAAGTTTTGATTTATAATATGATATTGTTCCTTATATTTAGCTTATTCAAACTGAATTATGTTGTGCTTTTATTTACACATTACACATTTTATTGACATGTTAATTTATCACTGTATTTATTGTGAACAACAAAAGTGTGAAATGCCACTCGTGCACAGTTATCAAAAATGTTACTTTTAAATTGCCCCTACAACTGCTGGGTAAATAGCATGTTAACATTGACTGAGAAGATGCCTTGGTCAATCAAGGTAACCTTTACATGGCTAATTACAATATCAAATGTGGTTAATGAGAAGAAGTCTATCTGTAAAAGTATACTTGAAACACATTCTAAATACACTTTATTTGTAAAGAAAATGCAGGAATTATAATTTAAATACCATTTCAGTATACTTCAAACTCATGAGAAATATACAGTACCAGTCAAAAGTTTGGACACACTGTCATGGCTCCACCTGTCACTAGAGGATTCCAGAGACTGTCTGAGAGACATTGACGACCCTCAGGTGTGTCCAATTTACTCATTACGATTTCCCTGTTAAAAGAGGTGTGTTTTCTGTTGTCTTTGCAGAAGCTTGAATTGTTTACTGTGTGGTTGTTTCCTGAGTGAGGTTTCAAGACTTAGTGTTTGTTGTTGTGGTTTTAAGTGTACTGCGATCCTGTGGCTACCGTATCTCAAAGAAGAGTTATGTTTATCCTTAACCACAGATTCCTCATCTGGTCTCTTCTCTGCACCTGGGTCCAACCTTACCATGTCACAGCAAACTTCTGCCTAAACATGGACCCAGCAGAGATTCCCCAGATCAAGAATGTGGTAACCCACCAGGGAGCACTGCTGGGGGCCTCATTTATTTAAAAAAAAATGTATATTTATACTTGAACTTGGTTGTAAGATCATTTCCGACGTGTGCTAACGTTTGATTCATAAGATACAGAGCATAAAAAACCTAGCTTACGCAGGTTCTAAAAAGCCCATTTCTAATTTACGCACCTGTAATCTATATATGTCAAGTTAACTTCAAATTGACGGCACCTAAACGTGCCTTACAATCAGAGATTTCCCCCTTCTAGAGTGCTAGCACAAATCAAATTTTATTGGTCACATACACATGGTTAGCGGATGTTAATGCGAGTGTAGCAAAATGCTTGTGCTTCTAGTTCCGACCATGCAGTAATATCTAACAATTTCACAACTACCTTTTACATACAAGTGTAAAGGAATGAATAAGAATATGTACATATAAATATATGGATGAGTGATGGAAAATCCATGGACCAAAAGAGAAAAGCAAACTTATTGGAAGACGAGATCACGGCAATGGTAGAGGAGATTGAAGACAGGCAACACGTATTCGGTGGACTAAACAGTGGGTTGACAAATAAAGCCAAACAGGTAGCTTGGGAGTGTTGCCGCTGCAGTGAACGAGGCGGGGCAGCAAGACACAACTGTGCATGATGTGAAAAAGAAATGGTCTGACCTTAAACTGCAAGGGAAAAAAAGAATAGCCATACATAACCTCAGCATTAAGGCAACAGGAGGGGGGCCTGGCACGCCGGAGCTCTCCCAAATGGACCAGCGCATCGGGGCAATCATTGGGGAAAGCGCATACACTGGCACATGCTCCGACGGCGACAGTGGATGTTTAAAAAAAAGTGTTTCTTCTATTTAGTTTTTTAGTTTTCATATGGTTTAATCCCAACTTTTACATCTTTAGCAGTAACATAAATCAAATCAAATCTAATTTTATTTGTCACATACACATGGTTAGCAGATGTTAATGCGAGTGTAGCGAAATGCTTGTGCTTCTAGTTCCGACATTGCAGTAATAACCAACAAGTAATCTAACCTAACAATTCCACAACTACTACCTTATACACACAAGTGTAAAGGGATAAAGAATATGTACATAAAGATATATGAATGAGTGATGGTACAGAACGGCATAGGCAAGATGCAGTAGATGGTATTGAGTACAGTATATACATATGAGATGAGTAATGTAGGGTATATAAACATAAAGTGGCTAGTGATACATGTATTACATAAAGATGGCAAGATGCAGTAGATGTTATAGAGTACAGTATATACATATACATATGAGATGAGTAATGTAGGGTATGTAAACATATTAAGTGGCATTGTTTAAAGTGGCTAGTGATACATTTTTACATAATTTCCATCAATTCCCATTATTAAAGTGCCTGGAGTTGAGTCAGTATGTTGGCAGCGGCCACTAAATGTTCGTGGTGGCTGTTTAACAGTCTGATGGCCTTGAGATAGAAGCTGTTTTACAGTCTCTCGGTCCCTGCTTTGATGCACCTGTACTGACCTCGCCTTCTGGATGATAGCGGGGTGAACAGGCAGTGGCTTGGGTGGTTGTTGTCCTTGATGATCTTTATGGCCTTCCTGTGACATCGGATGGTGTAGGTGTCCTGGAGGGCTGGTAGTTTGCCCCCGGTGATGCGTTGTGCAGACCTCACTACCCTCTGGAGAGCCTTACGGTTGTAGGCGGAGCAGTTGCCGTACCAGGCGGTGATACAGCCCGACAGGATGCTCTCGATTGTGCATCTGTAGAAGTTTGTGAGTGCTTTTGGTGACAAGCCAAATTTCTTCAGCCTCCTGAGGTTGAAGAGGCGCTGCTGCGCCTTCTTCACAATGCTGTCTGTGTGGCTGGACAAATTCAGTTTGTCCGTGATGTGTACACCGAGGAACTTAAAACCTTCCACCTACTCCACTACTGTCCCGTCAATGTGGATAGGGGGGTGCTCCCTCTGCTGTTTCCTGAAGTCCACAATCATCTCCTTTGTTTTGTTGACGTTGAGTGTGAGGTTATTTTCCTGACACCACACTCCGAGGGCCCTCACCTCCTCCCTGTAGGCCGTCTCGTCGTTGTTGATAATCAAGCCTACCAATGTAGTGTCGTCCGCAGACTTGATGATTGAGTTGGAGGCGTGCATGGCCACGCAGTCGTGGGTGAACAGGGAGTACAGGTGAGGGCTCAGAACGCACCCTTGTGGGGCCCCAGTGTTGAGGATCAGCGGGGTGGAGATGTTGTTACCTACCCTCACCACCTGGTGGCGGCCCGTCAGGAAGTCCAGGACCCAGTTGCACAGGGCGGGGTCGAGACCCAGGGTCTCGAGCTTGATGACGAGTTTGGAGGGTACTATGGTGTTAAATGCTGAGCTGTAGTCGATGAACAGCATTCTCACATAGGTATTCCTCTTGTCCAGATGGGTTAGGGCAGTGTGATTGCGATTGCGTCGTCTGTGGACCTATTTGGGCGGTAAGCAAATTGGAGTGGGTCTAGGGTGTCAGGTAGGGTGGAGGTGATATGGTCCTTGACTAGTCTCTCAAAGCACTTCATGATGACGGAAGTGAGTGCTACGGGGCGGTAGTCGTTTAGCTCAGTTACCTTAGCTTTCTTGGGAACAGGAACAATGGTGGCCCTCTTGAAGCATGTGGGAACAGCAGACTGGGATAAGGATTGATTGAATATGTCCTTAAACACACCAGCCAGCTGGTCTGTGCATGCTCTGAGGACGCAGGCCTGCAGCCTTGCGAGGGTTAACAGGTTTAAATGTTTTACTCACCTCGGCTGCAGTGAAGGAGAGCCCGCAGGTTTTGGTAGCGGGCTGTGTCAGTGGCACTGTATTGTCCTCAAAGCGAGCAACAAAGTTATTTAGTCTGTCTGGGAGCAAGACATCTTGGTCCGCGACAGGGCTGGTTTTCTTTTTGTAATCCGTGATTGACTGTAGACCCCTCCACATACCTCTTGTGTCTGAGCTGTTGAATTGCGACTCTACTTTGTCTCTATACTGGCACTTAGCTTCTTTGATTGCCTTGCGGAGGGAATAGCTACACTGTTTGTATTCGGTCATGTTTCCGGTCACCTTGCCCTGGTTAAAAGCAGTGGTTCGCGCTTTCAGTCACGCGAATGCTGCCATCAATCCACGGTTTCTGGTTTGGGAATGTTTTAATCGTTGCTGTGGGTACGACATCGTCAATGCACTTTCTAATGAACTCGCTCACCGAAACAGCGTATTCGTCAATGTTGTTGTTGGACGCAATGCGGAACATATCCCAATCCACGTGATCGAGGCAGTCTTGAAGCGTGGAATCAGATTGGTCGGACCAGCGTTGAACAGACCTGAGCGCGGGAGCTTGCTGTTTTAGTTTCTGTTTGTAGGCTGGAAGCAACAAAATGGAGTTGTGGTCAGCTTTTCCGAAAGGAGGGTGGGGGAGGGCTTTATATGCGTCGCGGAAGTTAGTATAACAATGATCCAAGGTTTTACCAGCCCTGGTAGCACAATCGATATGCTGATAGAATTTAGGGAGTTTTGTTTTCAGATTAGCCTTGTTAAAATCCCCAGCTACGATGATTGCAGTCTCAGGGTGTGTGGTTTCCAGTTTACATAGATTCAAATAAAGTTCGTTCAGGGCCATCGATGTGTCTGCTTGGGGGGGAATATATACGGCTGTGATTATAATCGAAGAGAATTCCCTTGGTAGATAATGCGGTCGACATTTGATTGTGAGGAATTCTAAATCAGGTGAACAGAATGACTTGAGTTCCTGTATGTTGTTATGATCACACCACGTCTCGTTAATCATAAGGCATACACCCCCGCCCCTCTTCTTACCAGAAAGATGTTTGTTTCTGTCGGCGCAATGCGTGAAGAAACCAGCTGGCTGCACCGACTCCGTTAGCGTCCCTCGAGTGAGCCATGTTTCCGTGAAGCAAAGAACGTTACAGTCTCTGATGTCTCTCTGGAATGTTACCCGTGCTCGGATTTCATCAACCTTGTTGTCAAGAGACTGGACATTGGCGAGTAGTATGCTAGGGAGTGGAGCGCGATGTGCCCGTCTCCAAAGCCTGACCAGAAGACCGCTTCGTTTGCCCCTTTTACTGCATCGTTGTTTAGGGTCACCGGCTGGGATCAGATCCATTGTACTGGGTGGAAGGCAAAACACAGGATCTGCTTCGGGAGAGTCATATTCCTGGTTGTAATGATGGTGAGTTGACGTTGCTCTTATATTCAGTAGTTCCTCCCGACTGTATGTAATGAAACCTAAGATTACCTGGGGTACCAATATAAGAAATAACACATAAAAAAAAAAAATGCTGCATAGTTTCCTAGGAACTGGAAGCAAGGCGGCCATCTCTGTCGGCACCGGAACATCGGAAAGTCGGTGCTCAAAACCTCCACGACTGCAGACTGGATCAGGGTAAGTAATTAAGAGAATGTGAAACTTGGTTGTCAGTAACTTAATATACAAGACAGGCACTGATTTATTTTATTCACACAGAAACGGGGGGAGCTGCGTTGCAGCCCGTGCGCCGGCTGAGGGTGCCCCCTCCACCAAGGGAAGCTGTATAGCAGCCCGTGCGCCCTACACCCAGGGATAAAGTGTGTGAGGCTTTCAAACCAGCAGGTGCCAGGAGTGAGTGTGAAGGTTTGGCCACAGGTGTCGAGGGTACATCCACGTCTGAGTCCACGTCTACAGTTCGCGTGTTGACCACCTCATCCTGCAAACCCAGAATGAGTTGAACACATTGGTTTGGCAGATTGTGACTGAACTCGGAAAAATACGCAGGGTTTTGATTCATTTACATGATGCAATTGTTGATTGTTTTCCACAACATGAAAAAAAAACTATCCTTTGTATATTGTCCTTACCACCAATCTCTATGAGCTGCCGCCTCCTCCTCACTACATCAGCCGGGGCAGGTGCTCCATTGGGTGGTGGGTTAGGATGCTTTTGGGGGTCCATTCTAATCTCTGCATCCATTTCAATACCATGACTCAGGGCTACGTTGTGGAGCACACCATGCCAGTATTATGCGTATCACCTTTGATTGGGGAGGGAAACCATTCATTCTTAAAACAGGCCAACATTTTATATTTAGGTTTGAAATTGCACACCAATGTTCTTGTCAAACAAACTTGCACTACAGTTACTGAGATGTCCCCTTAATCTGTTTGCATTTTGTTGCAATGCTAGTAGAAACGATAGAAATTTATGATTCCATTCATTTACACTAGCATTGCTACAAAATTAAGCTTTAAGGGGACATCTCAGGAACCGTAGGGCCAAATTAAAAACAGTTTTCAGTTATTGGGCCAGAACCTTTGGCTGTGCAATTTCAATAAAATGCTAAATATAAAATGTTGGATGTTGCTTTAAGTTGACCCATTTTAAAACTAAATTTAAGTTTTGTATTTTTATTAAATGAAGTTACCTTCTCTGGCTTGTAGAGGAGTTTTCCACCTGATGAATCAAGGCAAAGCCACCTGCCCTTCAGCAGTCTGATGGTGTGCTCCACAACCGACCTTGTTCCGCGTGCGCCAAATTCTAGCGCATTTCCTCTGCTGTTCGGGGATCGGCAAATGGAGTGAGAAGCCACGTTTTCAGTGGATAGCTCCGGTCACCTAAGGGTAAAACCTTTACAAGGTTAATAGGCTATTATACACTGGAAAAAAATCACTGAGAAGCCACCCACCTCCACTCTCACCAGCTTCTAGACACAGGCCTACTCTGCTGTGGCGCAGAATGATTGAGTGTGCATAGACCCTGGCCACTCGGCGCATACGTTGAGTAGTTGCATACGGGCAGTGCAGGTGATCTGAACATTCAATGAATGGACATTCTTCCTGTTAGCATACACATGTTCATCTACAGACATTGCACGTAAGGCAGTATGCGTCAACTGCACCTATGACCCCTGGGAAATTAAATGAGCGGACAAACTCGGCTTTGACTCGCGCCTGTTCATTGGCTGTAAATGGGAAACTAATGTATTTCGTGGACAATACCTGTAGAATCACCTCGGTCACTTGTGGCAGGATGCGACTGAATGATTGCTGTGATATACCAGACTGGTCACTCATTTCCCTCTGGAATGTCCCAGTAGTGAGGAATCCCAGAGTGGACAGTACTTGGACAGAAATGGGTATGGCATGATTACAGCGTTAATTCCTTTCCAGATTAGGGCTAAATACGTGCACAAATCTAACAGAACATTTCTTGGGAGACGGTAGTGATTTATAAGCCATGGATCATCATGCGCAAAAAGGTAATTTCTGTCTCTGAAAACTCTCTCCCTTCTAAAAGCACGGTTTTCAATGCCTTCCAATAATGCAAGAACAGCCATGGTTAATTTTTACACACTATTTATAGAACATCGCATCCTGTTTTTAATTCAAAACACCTTCTCGTCTGGCAATTAATTCCTCACACCTTTTAATTGATCATTCCTAACAAGTTGTTCATAAAGCTAATGCAAAGTTCACCACAGGCTTGGATGCAAATGTGTCCCAAACTGCAATACCCCTACATAACCAGCAGGAAAATCACTTACGTCAAGTATAGACTTTGCGTAGAGATAAGATCATTTCCACGTCAAAGTAAGGTTTTATAAATAGCTACTTATACATGGTTTTCTGTGTAAGTCATACTTCAGATCAAAACTGATCGTAAGTCCGTTTTATAAATGAGGCCCCTGGGGCAGCAGCAAGAACAACTCTCCCAAATATCAGAGACCCTCCCGGCACTTACCGACTCCCTCCAACCACAGTCCAACCTCAACCCAGGAGGAGCCAATGTCCAAGTCTCATCGCCCAGTGCTACAGGCGTCGCCGTAGTTCCTCCAGGGAACCTGCACCGGGAACCCAAGATTCCAGCGCCCGAGCGGTATGACGGCCACCTGGGAGGATGCAAGGGGTTCCTCACTCAGTTGTCTCTGGTGTTCGAACTACAGTCCTCTTCGTTCCACACGGATCGGGCCATAATCGCCTACATCATCTCTCTACTCTCAGGCAAGGCCCTGGTGTGGTAACAGCAGCCACCATCCTGCAGCTCCATATTAGCCTTCACCACTGATTCTTCATCTGGTCTCTTCTCTGCCCCTGTGTCCAACCTTACCCCACACCTACTCATTCCAGGGGTTCTACATTGTAGAATAATAGGGAACACATTAAAACTATGAAATACACATATGGAATCATGTAGTAACCAAAGAAGTGTTAATCAAATCTCAAATTTGGATTCATCAGACCAAAAGACAGATTTCGACCGGTCTAATGTCCAGTGCTCATGTTTCTTGGCCCAAGCAAGTCTCTTCTTATTATTGGTGTCCTTTGGTAGTGCTTTCTTTGCAGAAAATTGAACATGAAGGCCTGATTCACACAGTCTCCTATGAACAGTTGATGTTGAGATGTGTCTGTTACTTGAACTCTGTGAAACATTTATTTGGGCTGCAATCTGGGGTTCAGTTAACTCTAATGAATTTATCCTCTGCAGCAGAGAACTCTTCCTTTCCTGTGGCGGTCCTCATGAGAGACAGTTTCATCATAGTCCTTGATGGTTTTTGCGACTGCACTTGAAGACACTTTGCTTATTTGAGCTGTTCTTGACATAATATTATTAATTGAAATGCATTCCAGGTGACTACCTCATGAAGCTGGTTGAGAGAATGCCAAGAGTGTGCAAAGCTGTCATCAAGGCAAAGGGTGGCTACTTTGAAGAATCTCAAGTATTAAATATATTTGATTTGTTTAAGATTCCATATGTGTTATTTCATAGTGTTGATGTCTTCACTGTTATTCTGCAATGTAGAAAATAGTAAGAAAAACCCTGGAATGAGTAGGTGTGTCCAAACTTTTGACTGGTACTGTACATAACATTTACTTAAGGTGTATTCAAAGTATATTTGTTTAGCTTTTTATCTAATATACGAAGTGATTGACATTAAATGTATTTAAAAAAAATCGAATTTAGATATTTTTAAATATACTTAAGTATATTTATCACAGTCCTACTTAAATATATTAATGAAGTATGATTTAAGTTTATTTAAATATTATTTATTTTTCGCTTGAGAGAGTTAGATATACATACTGTATAATACCATACACCTGAGTTACCTACTGTACCTGAGTGCTAGTTACCTGAGTTACCTACTGTACCTGAGTGCTAGTTACCTGAGTTACCTACTGTACCTGAGTGCTAGTTACCTGAGTTTTGGGCATTTTGCAGAAGTAATAAACAATATAAGTTACATACAGAATGTATAATGTTAAAACAAACACTACAGACACACACATTTGTCCTTCATCACCTGAGTCACTACTTCGACATAAACTCAGCAAAAAAAGAGACGTCATCTCACTGTCAACTGCATTTATTTTCACAAACTTAACATGTGCAAATATTTATATGAACATAAGATTCCCCAACTGAGACAAACTGGACAGGTTCCACACATGTGGAGGAGTGACGGACTCCATCCTAGCTGGAAGGGTGCTCTCATCTGATCTATCAACATAGACAGGGCTCTAACTCCTCTAGCTCCACAATGAAATAGGGTGCAGGCCAGGCAGCAGGCTGTTAGCCAGCCTGCCAGTTTAGTGGAGTCTGCCACTAGCACAGTCAGTGTAGTCAGCTCAACTATCCACATTGAGACCGTGTCTCTCGACCTAGGTTGGGCAAAACTAAACATGGTGGTGTTCACCTTAGCAATCTCACTAGAATAAAGACCTCCTCCATTCCTGCCATTATTGAAAGAGATCGTGATACCTCACATCTCAAAATAGGGCTACTTAATGTTAGATCCCTCACTTTAAAGGCAGTTATAGTCAATAAACTAATCACTGATCATAATCTTGATGTGATTGGCCTAACTGAAACATGGCTTAAGCCTGACGAATTTACTGTGTTAAATGAGGCCTCACCTCCTGGTTACACTAGTGACCATATCCCCCGTGCATCCCGCAAAGGCGGAGGTGTTGCTAACATTTACGATAGCAAATTTCAATTTACAAAGAAAAAAAACGCTGTTTTCGTCTTTTGAGCTTCTAGTCATGAAATCTATGCAGCCTACTCAATCACTTTTTATAGCTACTGTTTACAGACCTCCTGGGCTATATACAGCGTTCCTCATTGAGTTCCCCTAATTCCTATCGGACCTTGTAGTCATAGCAAATAATATTCTAATTTTGGTGACTTTAATATTCACATGGAAAAGTCCACAGACCCACTCCAAAAGGCTTTCGGAGCCATCATCGACCCAGTGGGTTTTGTCCAACATGTCTCTGGACCTACTCACTGCCACGGTAATACTCTGGACCTAGTTTTGTCCCATGGAATAAATGTTGTGGATTTTAATGTTTTTCCTCATAATCCTGGACTATCGGACCACCATTTTATTACGTTTGCAATCGCAACAAATAATCTGCTCAGACCCCAACCAAGGAGCATCAAAGGTTGTGCTACAAATTCTCAGACAACCCAAAGATTCCTTGATGCCGTTCCAGACTCCCTCTGCCTACCCAAGGACGTCAGAGGACAAAAATCAGTTAACCACCTGAGGAACTCAATTTAACCTTGCGCAATACCCTAGATGCAGTTGCACCCTTAAAAACTAAAAACATTTGTCATAAGAAACTACCTCCCTGGTATACAGAAAATACCCGAGCTCTGAAGCAAGCTTCCAGAAAATTGGAACGGAAATGGCGCCACACCAAACTGGAAGTCTTCCGACTAGCTTGGAAAGACAGTACCGTGCAGTATCGAAGAGCCCTCACTGTAATGAAAAGAGGGCATTCTTCTAATGTTCAATTCATGTCCAAAACCACATGAGAGGGTGGATATCAGGTCATCTGACGGGGTATCTGGTGGCACTATCTACACATTAAGATCATCATCTGGTCCAAATTACATTCGTCCTCAGGAAGTTTAGTTTTCCTCCATTTTCGCTCAGCTACCCGCAGCCCTGCTCTGTAAGTTCGCAATGAGTCAGGGGAGGGCCGAGCCGGCTGGGAGAAAAGAGGACAGTGCGAGTGATAGGATGCGGAAAGGGAGGAGACTAGGGTTGAAGAGGCAGAATCAGGAGACGGATTTAGCAGAAGGGAGAGATGATAAGATAGAAGAGAAGAGAGTAGTGGGAGAGAGAGAGCGAAGATTGCAACGGTGCATGACCGTCTGGGCAGGGGCTGAGTGGCTAGGGTTGGAGGAAATGGAGACAGAAAAGGAAACAAAGTAGTGATCAGAGACCTGGAGGGGGTTGCAGTGAGATTAGGAGTCGAACAGCCTCTAGTAAAGATGAGGTTAAGCGTATTGCCTGCCTTGTGAATAGGAGGGGATTGGGAAAGGGTGAGGTCAAAAGAGGCAAAGAGGGGAAAGAGAGAGTTGGAAAGAAATTAATCAAAGCAGATGTCTGGAGGTTGAAGTCGCCAAGTATGAAGAGCAGTGAGCCATCGTCAGGAAATTAGCTTATCAAGGTGTCAAGCTCATTGATGTACTCTGGTGGGCGATAGATGACAACAATGTTAAGCTTTAGTGGACAAGGGACAGTGACAGCATGGAATTCAAATGAGGAGATATACAGGTGAGAGTGGGAATATTTGGGGTTAGTGTTAGAGGCATGGCTGTTGAGTCCACTCCAGTCTAGTGTAGTCTGGGTGGAGTGATGCTGCCCTCTGCTGTACTGACAGGTGACTGGCGTGTTACTCAACACTACCAGTTGTCTTCTCCTGTGCTCTCTGTCCTGTTGTAGAATCCTCCACAACTCATCTCTCTCTCTCTATGTCAGGCATTGACACAGGAACAGCCTGTAAACAAAAAAAAAGCCCATTCACAGATTAGCACACGTGCAAGCACACGCACACACACAGATATAGAGCAATGGGGAACCACAGGAGAAAGCACCCAAAAATGTGTGTGTGTGTTTATCTGGGAGTTCCGCAACAGTCTATGGAACCTGATACTTCTTGACTTCCGATCACAGCAATGTGACTTTCCTTCTCCTAGAGAGAGACTCTGGCCTGACGCCCAATCACATCCCTGTGTGTGTGTGTGCACGTGTGTCCGTGAGACTGTGTGAGTACATTGTCTAGGCTATTATAATCTCAACCCCCACTGCAACCCCCATATATTGAACAATGCGATGTTCGTTGTATTCTGTTAATTGTTCTCTTCATCATTCTGTTCATCATTCTCTCGTTCTTATCAACCATTTGTAACTTCCTAACGGACTGTATGTCTGTGTCCAGTGACATAAAACTTAATCAAATGTGTGTGTCTGTGTGCGTCAAAATTGTTCTAACTGGAAACACTTGATAAAATACTACAGTTTACTATAGAATACTACAGTACTTACTATGTAAATAGTATACTGTAGAATTCTATACTACATACACGCTGTAGTATCCCTCAATCATGTGAAGTACTTACTATCAAATTTTGTAGTATACTGTAGAATACTAGGGTAAATTCAACAGTATACTACATACCGCAAAAACACTACAGTAAATACTACATGTCTGCAGAAACACTACAGTCTGCAAAAACACAATGTGTTTTTTACCATAGTAATACTGCACTATTTAATTTGCATATACCCTGCCCATTCCCCTCACCCATATCCCATTTTGTGCCACTCATAAGTGAGAAACCTACATGCCAAGTATAGACCACATATTGTGTTCTCTACAGGTTATAGAAAAGAGTAGAAGCTCTGAACTCTCTCTTTAGACCGCAGTCCTACCTACAGGTTATGGACATCTGCTCTTTTAGTATATGTCTAGTAGGTTTCCTCAAGGAAAAAGCTCCCACTTCTAAGTCAAAGATAATAAAACATAAATACTAAATACTACAGTAATGTCCACAAAAACACTACCGTAAATACTACAGTGTAACACAGTCCGGAGAATCACTGAAGTAATTACTGTTTTCTTTACAACATAATTAACACTATAGTAAACTGTAATTACTATAGTACAGTAATGTCCGCAACACTACAGTAAATACTACTGTATTCACTGTAGTGTTTTTGCAGTCATTAGTCCTCACACTACAAAACACAACAGTGAATACTACAGTAAAGTCCGCAAAAACAGTACTGTGGATACTATAGTATTTATACCATAGGATAATGTAGTATTTTGTCATGTGGGCAAAACATTTATGAACACAAACACACATATACAACTACAGAGAAAGCATTGATATAAACTGATGACCAGAGAAAGAGAGAGAGAGTGAGAGAACTTGAGCCTACGCCTTCACTATGGTGAATCACTAAAACAATACAGAAATACACTACGGAAAAAGAAAGAACAGCACATCAGAAATCAGCTCAATGTAATTGAAGAATCCATAGAATCTAATCACTTCTGGGTTAGATTTGAACACACTAAACAAACAACAACACGAAGAGTTATCTATCCAAAATGAAGATGTATGGATAAACCACTTCTCCAATCTTTTTGGCTCTATAACAAAGAACAAAGAATAAAAAATTAAACATGATCAAATACAAGTCTTAGAATCATCTATTAAAGACTACCAGAACGCACTGGATTCTCCAATTACATTGAATGAAATACAGGACAAAATACAAACCCTCCAACCCAAAAAGGCCTGTGGTGTTAACGGTATCCTAAATGAAATTATAAAATATACAGACCACAAATTGGCTATACTTAAACTTTTTAACATTATCCTCAGCTCTGGCATCTTCCATCATTGTAAATAAGAATTTGTTCTTAACTGGTTTGCCTAGTTAAATAAAGGTTAAATACAAAAAAATAAAAACCAAGGACTGATCACCCCAATCCATAAAAGTGGAGACAAATTTGACCGCAATAACTAACGTGGGATATGTGTCAACAGCAACCATGGGAAAATCGTCTGTATTATCATTAGCAGCAGACTCATACATTTCCTCAGTGAAAACAATGTACTGGCTTTTTACCAAATTACCATACGACCGACCATGTATTCACCCTGCTCACCCTAATTGACGAGTAGCCAAACCAAAACAAAGGCAAAGTCTTCTTATGCTTTATTGATTTCAAAAAAGCTTTTGACTCAATTTGGCAAGAGGGTCTGCTATACAAATTGATGAATAGCGGAGTTGGGGAAAAAACATATAACATTATAGAATATATGTACACTAACATTGGCAAAATATTGGGGGAAAAACACACATTTCTTTCCGAAAGGCCGTGGTGGTGAGACAGGGATGCAGATTGAGCCCCACCCTGTTCAACATACAGTTGAAGTCTGAAGTTTACATACAGGTTGGAGTCATTAAAACTTGTTTTTCAACCACTCCACAAATTTCTTGTTAACAAACTATAGTTTTGGTAAGTCAGTTAGGGCATCTACTTTCTGCATGAAACAAATTTTCCAACAATTGTTTCAGACAGATTATTTCACTTATAATTCTCTGTATCACAATTCCTGTGGGTCAGAAGTTTAAATACACTAAGTTGACTGTGCCTTTAAACAGCTTGGAAAATTACAGAAAATAACGTCATGGCTTTAGAAGCTTCTGATAGGCTAATTGACATAATTTGAGTCAATTGGAGGAGTACCTGTGGATGTATTTCAAGGCCTACCTTCAAACTCAGTGCCACTTTGCTTGACATCATGGGAAATCAAAAGAAATCAGCCAAGACCTCAGAAAAAAAATTGTAGACCTCCACAAGTTTGGTTCATCCTTGGGAGCAATTTCCAAATGCCTGAAGGTACCACGTTCATCTGTACAAACAATAGTACGCACATATAAACACCATGGGACCATGCAGCCATCATACCGCTCAGGAAGGAGACGCGTTCTGTCTCCTAGAGATGAACATACTTTGGTGCGAAAGGTGCAAATCAATCCCAGAACAACAGCAAAGGACCTTGTGAAGATGCTGGAAGAAACAGGTACAAATTATCTATAGCCACAGTAAAATGAGTCCTATATCGGCATAACCTGAAAGGCTGCTCAGCAAGGAAGAAGCCATTGCTCCAAAACCGCCATTAAAAAGCCAGACTACGGTTTGCAACTGCACATGGAGACAAAGATCGTACTTTTTGGAGAAATGTCCTCTGGCCTGATGAAACAGAAATAGAACTGTTTGGCCATAATGAACATCGTTATGTTTGGAGGGAAAAGGGGGAGAATTGCAAGCTGAAGAACACCCTCCCAACCGTGAAGCATGGGGGTTGCAGCATCATGTTGTAGGGGTGCTTCGCTGCAGGACGGACTGGTGCACTTCACAAAATAGATGGCATCCTGAGGGAGGAAAATTATGTGGATATATTGAAGCAACATCTCAAGACATCAGGAAGTAAAGCTTGGTCGCAGGTGGGTCCTCCAAATGAACAAGGACCCCAAGCATACTTCCAAAGTTGTGACAAAATGGCTTAAGGACAATAAAGTCAAGGTATTGGAGTGGCCATCACAAAGCCCTTACCTCAATCCTATAGACAATTTGTGGGCAGAACTGAAAAAGTGTCTGCGAGCAAGGAGGCCTACAAACCTGACTCAGTTACACTGGAGCTCTGTCAGGAGGAATGGGCCAACAATTACCCAACTTATTGTGGGAATGTTGTGGACGGCTACTGTCGTGGATCATCGTCTCAGAAATATAACACTCTTACAAGAACTTGTGAATTCAATATAGGCTTTTAATACAAAATATCAGAAGCCGGGATGGTCCGTGGATCACACACTTTCACAGAGCTCTGGCTCTCACACAGCATATGAGTCCATCCTATATGTAAATTAAGTTACTTCTCTTAGGTCATCTGTCACCATTATCTTTCATTTCAGACTTCCTGCTTGTTCATGCCCAATAACGCCTGTATCCACTCTTGATTAGATTACAATGGAGCCAGGACCCTCTCGTGTCCTAAAATTAATATGTATTATGCCTATAGTCCATCTGTTGGTCATTTGGCTGGCACCCTCTTTTGTGTGTCCCTCTGACCTCGGTATGTCCAGCTATCCTATGCAATCATGGCCTTGCTTTAGTTTCCTGTCCTAGACAATAGAGAATGTACTTTAAGTGTCGCCCCTTCCTTTTTACCCTTTATGCTTTTTATGGCTTTGGCCATTATGTCTGTTATGTCTTAGTTTCCTGTTTTTACCAGAATGGCAAATGCACTCACGAGTTGCCTTCTCCTTTTGTAGTCTAATGTTCACCTGTCTTTTGCTCAATAGTCTCTACATGTATCGATATATACTACACTACTCGAAACATTTGACCCAAGTTAAACAATTTAAAGGCAATGCTACCAAATACTAATTGAGTGTATGTTAACTTCTGACCCACTGGGAATGTGATGAAAGAAAGACAAGCTGAAATACATCATTCTCTCTACTATTATTCTGACATTTCACATTCTTAAAATAAAGTGGTGATCCTAACTAACCTAAGACAAGGGATTTTTACTAGGATTAAATGTCAGGAATTGTGAAAAACTGAGTTTAAATGTATGTGGCTAAGGTGTATGTAAACTTACGACTTCAACTGTATATTTCAATGAATTGGTGAAGGCACTAGAA
This sequence comes from Salvelinus fontinalis, assembly GCF_029448725.1. NCBI lineage: Eukaryota > Metazoa > Chordata > Actinopteri > Salmoniformes > Salmonidae > Salvelinus > Salvelinus fontinalis. Next base: position 23,431,623 of record NC_074692.1, read on the forward strand.
CAGTCTGCAGCCCCCGGCCTCACCCTACTAGAATCTGAAGTCAAATGTCCACTGTTTGCTGTTGATCTGGTGCTTCTGTCCCCAACCAAGGAGGGCCTACAGCAGCACCTAGATATTTTGCACAGATTCTGTCAGACCTGGGCCCTGACAGTAAAAATAATGGCGTTCCAAAAAAAAAGTCCAGTTACCAGGACCACAAATACAAATTCCATCTAGACACCGTTGCCCTAGAGCACACAAAAAAACTGTGCGTACCTTGGCCTAAACATCAGCGCTACAGGTAACTTCCACAAAGCTGTGAACGATCTGAGACACAAGGCAAGAAGGGCCTTCTACACCATCAACAACCAAGAATTCCCAAAATGGAAGGAATGTAACGGCTCTCTTTCGGTGAGTGAGTTGACCAAGGCGCAGCGGGTGATGAATACATAATGTTTTAATGACAAGACGGAAAAACACGAAACGAAATACACTTGAATGATTTACAAAATAACAAAACGAACTAGACAGACCTAAACTATGAACTTACATGAAACGAGGAACACAATAAACAGGAACGACCGAACGAACGAGACGAGACAGTACCGTGTGGTGCAAAATACACAGACACAGCGACAATCACCCACAAACAAACAGTGAGAACCTCCTACCTTAATATGACTCTCAATTAGAGGAAAACGCAAAACACCTGCCTCTAATTAAGAGCCATACCAGGCAACCCAAAACCAACATAGAAACGGAAAACATAGACTGCCCACCCAAAACTCACGCCCTGACCATCACACACAACAAAACAACAGAAAACAGGTCAGGAACGTGACAAGGAACACCAAATTTAATTCTGCAAAGATATTCTCAGTGTACAACGGAAAACACCAAATAATACACACAGAGCAATATTAGGCCGATACCCGCTAATTATCAAAATCCGGAAAAGAGAGGTTAACTTCTACAATCACCTAAAAGGAAGCGATTCCCAAACCTTCCATAACAAAGCCATTACCTACAGAGAGATGAACCTATAGAAGAGTCCCCTAAGCAAGCTGGTCCTGGGGCTCTGTTCACAAACACAAACAAAGGCCCAGGACAGCAACACAATTAGACCCAACCATGAGAAAACAAAAGATTATTACTTGACATATTGGAAAGAATTAACAAAAAAACAGCGCGAACTGGAATGCTATTTGGCCCTTAAAACAGAGAGTACATAGTGGCAGAATACCTGACCACTGTGACTGACCCAAAACTAAGGAAAGCTTTGACTATGTACAGACTCAGTGAATATAGCCTTGCTATTGAGAAAGGTCACCGTAGGCAGACCTCATTCTCAAGAGAAGACAGGTTATGTGCACACTGCCCACAAAATGAGGTGGAAACTGAGCTTCACTTCCTAACCTCCTGCCAAATGTATGACCATATAAGAGACACATTCCCTCAGATTACACAGACCCACAAATATATAGAAAACAAATTAAATTTGACTAAACTCCCATATCTACTAGGTGAAATACCACAATGTGCCATCACAGCAGCAAGATTTGTGACCTGTTGCCACAAGAAAATGGCAACCACTGAAGAACAAACACCATTGTAAATACAACCCATATTTATGTTTATTAATTTTCCCTTTTGTACTTGAACTATTTGCACATCGTTACAACACTGATATATCAATACTATGCCATCTGAAATGTCTCTAGTCCTTTGGAACTTTTGTGAGTGTAATGTTTACTGTTCATGTTTTATTTTATTGTTCACCTTTGCTTATTATGTATTTCACTTGCTTTGGCAATGTAAACATATGTTTCCCATGCCAATAAAGCCCTTTGAATTGAATTGAGAGCGAGGAGCGAGGAGCGAAAGATTTCATTTAATAAACTAGACTTCACAGACACTCCAGCCTGGTAGCTTGTGTTCATTTGCATGTGTGTGTGTGTTTGTATGCATGTGTGTGTGCGTGTCTGTATCTGTGTGTGTGCGTATATGTGTGAGCGTGAATATGTGTATATACTATATGTATGTGTTCAACCGCAGGTAGGAAGGAACACAATGGCTGACTTGTTCACAGCATCACTTTGTCATCATTACACCCTTCACATGTTTACACTGTAAACCTCTGGTCAATGTGTATGCACGCACACACACGCACGCACACACGCACACACGCACACAGAGACACACACAGAAACTCCAGCCTGGTGTGTATGCTTGTGTTAGTGCTCGTGTGTATACAATCTGTCTAGGTGAGTTGCTATTTGCTAAGAATGAGATGAGTAAGTCTCCTCTGCTCTCTTACTTTCTACTCAGGTGGGCAGGATCCAGGGAGGATGGGATGGGGAGAGACATAAAGGTGCAGAATAAGGGTAGGGTGGAGGGGAGACGGACATGTAACTGTGTGCTTGCCTTTGTGTGTGTGTGTGTGTGTGTGTGTGTGTGTGTGTGTGTGTGTGTGTGTGTGTGTGTGTGTGTGTGTGTGTGTGTGTGTGTGTGTGTGTGTTGTATATGTGTCCATAGACATGAACACAGAATACACACACAGGCACACAGTCCACACGCACACACATACAAGCACGCACACACACATACATAATACATACATAGACAGACAAACAGACAATAATTGGCTCTATGATGGCTTCCAGCTGCATGGACTACAGCCAGACTAACTCTCCTAGGCATAGAACACTTTGTGCTATAACACACACACACACACACACCAATAGCAGTAATAATACTAACATACGTTAGTAAGAATAACACACTGTGCTGTCCAGCACGACAAATAGTCTTTGTGATTGGAATAATTGGCTCTCAGACTGTAGTATAAAGACACCACACTTTTGGGACAAGTCTGATCTATGATTCATGCAACCACCTATCAAACCTGGTAATCAGTTTGCATTATTATGTATTATTTTACTAAGCTCAAGACTAGACAGCTACTAGAGACTAGACTAAACTAGAGACAAGGCTGCTACTTGAAACTAGACTAGACAAAACTAGAGACTAGGCTGCTACTAGAGACTAGTCTAGAGACTAGGCAGCTACTAGAGACTAGACTAGAGACTAGGCTGCTACTTGAGACTAGACTAAACTAGAGACTAGGCTGCTACTTGAAACTAGACTAGACAAAACTAGAGACTAGGCTGCTACTTGAGACTAGACTAAACTAGAGACTAGGCTGCTACTAGAGACTAGACTAGAGACTAGTCTCCTACTTGAAACTAGACTAGACAAAACTAGAGACTAGGCTTCTACTTGAGACTAGATTCAACTAGAGACTAGGCAGCTACTAGAGACTAGACTAGAGACTAGGCTGCTACTTGAGACTAGATTAAATTAGAGACTAGGCAGCTACTAGAGACTAGACTATAGACTAGGCTGCTACTTGAAACTAGACAAAACTAGAGACTAGGCTGCTACTTGAGACTAGACTAAACTAGAGACTAGGCTGCTACTGGAGACTAGACTAGACAAAACTAGAGACTAGGCTGCTACATGAGACTAGACTAAACTAGAGACTAGGCAGCCACTAGAGACTAGACTAGAGACTAGGCTGCTACTTGAAACTAGACTAAACTAGAGACTAGGCTGCTACTTGAAACTAGACAAAACTAGAGACTAGGCTGCTACTGGAGACTAGACTAAACTAGAGACTAGGCTGCTACTGGAGACTAGACTAGGGAGTAGGCTGCTACTAGAGACAAGACAAGAGAGTAGGCTGCTACTAGAGACAAGACTAGAGACTAAGCTGCTACTAGAGACTAGACTAGAGAGTAGGCTGCCACTAGACACAAGACTAGAGACTAAGCTGCTACTAGAGACTAGACTAGAGACTAGTGTCGTGTCTTTGGCTATGCCGGATTAAGTGATATGACATGATATTCTATAAAATAATTTCTCTGTAATTAATATTACCTGATTAAGCTAATCATGTAAATGTAATTAACTAGAAAGTCGGGGCACCACGAATTAATGTTTATAGAGCTGTTATCTTCCGAATAAACTCTTAAAGACCTAGTAATCTTTTACATCAGTCAATATTTAATCATCGCTTTATTCAGTCTCATCTGAAAGTTGTAAATTCTTGGTTACCTTCACGAACCCTGGCTAACAAGTTGAATCAGCAATACAAAATTTGGTTTAATTATTTATTTACTAAATACCTAATTTATTACACATAATTACATCTACACAGAATGGATCAAACATTGATTACAAATTATGTCATAAAGGAAAACGTCCCTAGCGGACGGAACAGATATGACGGCTGGTTACACAAAGAAAGGGGGTTGGGTTTTGAATGAAAGTGCGGGAAGACTGAGGAACAAAAAGATTTTGTGTCTCTATCGAGCCGTAGGCAGCTATGCTATCGTAAATACAGTATCTTATGCATTCTAAATAACCGCCCATTTGAAAAAGGAAAATGCAATAAATATTTACTCTGATTGATGGTAGATAGAAGGCGGGGTGGTCCAGCATGGATATCTGGTCCTCTGAAGAATGTCTAGTGTTGAACTGGAGCATGGTAGAATGGATACTCTGTCCGTCTTCTCCTAGCCCATGTTTAGCGGGCGGAGAGGGTATCACTTCTTTAGTGAATAAGAGTTCAAAGTTCATACCAAATTGCCATGCTATATGCTCATGCTATATTCTGGCTGGTATGGTCAAAAGTCATCCTTCCTGCGTGTAGGTCATCACCTTTACGTTGAGATTCGATGCTAATTTCGTTAGGTTCTTGTCGTTCAACCAGAGCTCACGCTGAGGTTGGCTTAATTCTGTAGATGGTCTTTGTCCTTTTAACGTGGGGACCGCAAGTCCTCACGTTCTTGGAACAGGAAGTTGAATTTTCGTAAACGGGCTTATATAGTGGTGAAAAGAAGGGCATTTTTCATAGTTTACAACCCATTGATGTTCACTTGGGCCTCTGAGTGAACAGAGTGGTGTTCTTATGACAAACCGTTCTCTCATTAAGAAGCAAAAAATTACATGTAATCTTTTCACAAGTAGTTTCATATTTAAACATTTAAATTACACAACAATTTCATGTGAATCTGATAACTAGAATGTGTAGATTTTCCAAGATACAGTTTATGTCGTCCTATCATCAGTAATCATGTCTCAGACGCCAACTGATCTGACATCATATTCATAAGTACCAACACATTTTCAACTGGTCGGATTACCGAAATATGGTTCCGTTTCCCACCTTTTGATGTTCCCAGAATCTTTATTTTAACAAATGGCTTTTCAAGAGTCAACTCTATAGAGTAGAGAGAGAGAAATGGGGGGGGGGGGGGGGGGGTATTTATGGGGGTCATAAACCTCCCTCGTCAGGCCAATGTCATGACACTAGGTTGTTACTAGAGACTAGACTAGACTAAACTGTTACTAGAGACAACACTAGACTAGAGACTAGGCTACTACTAGAGACTAGACTAGATACTAGGCTGCTACTAGAGACTAGACTAGAGACTAGGCTGCTACTAGAGACTAGACTAGAGACTAAGCTGCTACTAGAGACAACAGTAGACTAGAGACTAGGCTGCTACTACAGACTAAACTAGAGACTAGGCTGTTTGTTTTCCCCCAGACTGAAATAAAGATCCAACAGAAATACTGGGACAAGACTGAAATAAGACAAATGGACAAAAGCAAACCAGGTTTTGGACCCAGATCATCACTGGGTTAAACAAAAACACTATGTGAGAAGTGAACTTCTCCCTGGGTTCTGACAGAGCCCTGAGTCGATGTGTTGATGTGTTGATGTGTTGATGTGAGTGAGAGAGAGAGAGAGAGAGAGAGAGAGAGAGAGAGAGAGAGAGAGAGAGAGAGAGGGGGGGGGGGGGGGGGTCATCAGGTAGCCACCAGAGGGCACTACGAGGTATATACGCTTTTTAGAGGAGAGGAAGAGAAATGAAAATAAGAGAAGAGGAGGAAGAGAGAGAAGGAAGAAGAGGGAAGGAGATGATTGGAAGAAAGGAAGAGATAGATACATTAGAGGATTGGAGGAGATGGTGGAGGCAGGGGCGAAAATCTGAGATCAACCTTGGAGGGGACAATTACATTAAATTTTCTCAAGAGCAATTCCTGAGGGGGACACCAAAAGTAGTGCTGTAACACATAGCATACGTTGTTAAATGTATATTGAGGGACCATAATTCCTACAACTGGATAATTGATAGGTACAGTAGTTAACTGAAGGGTTTTCCCAACTTGTTCAAATGTTTAAATCATTATAATTCTACTACTAATAATAGTTATAGCAGTGCTCCTTACCAGTCCAGTATGTATGCAGGTATTCGTACTTACAACCAGCAATATCAAGAAAGGTCAGTAGGTGACAATGGTACTGTACACTGTATGGGTGTAGTTTTCATAAATACAATGAACATGGTGTGATCACATCTAAAAGAATCTCCATTGAGAACCATCACAAAGTTGGTCTCCGTATTGAATTGACCTTTTAATTTGACTTTTTCTGATACATTTATATAGTCATTAAATATGTGCACCTGGCCTGAGTCTACAATATCTTTGCAAGAACAAAAAGCTTAAAATAAGTACAGTTCTAAAAGCAAAATAACTACTTCAATGAAAAACCCAAATAAATCAAACAAAATATCCTTCAGTGTCTCAACTCTTCAAACAGCAGCTATGGACAAGTATGTCGCACAAAGTATGCCATTTTAAATAAAATAACATGAAATAAATCATTTGTAAGTGTACTGAAAACTACTAAACAAAAGAACAACTATCAATTACACCATGGGTTCTCAAACAGGGGTCCATGGACTAATTGCAAGGGGTCCGTGAAATAAAAAAGTGTAATGAATGTAGTCAGTACCACAAGGTTTCCAGTAAGTTTACATATAATATAGAGGGGGTGGAGGTCCCTGAGGACCGCTCAAAACCTTGCCTGCCTTGCCTCAAAATATGCAGGGGTTCCAGTACCCCAAAAAGGTTGAGAACCACTGCTATACACACTACTGAACAAAAGAACCGAGCATATGTTTGCGGGTTTCCTCAACAACACATCAGTTGGCACTTTCGCAATGCCCTCGCCTGTTGTCTCCGACACCCTGTATAGCCCAATAAACTCCTTGTGAGGGACAAGGTCATGGTCAACATAACGCAGACAGACATTCTCCTGTTCAGCACCAGAGACATCTTGAGTACCATCAACAATTAATGAAAATTGTACAATCGGAAGAGACCTAATCTCAGCTGCAATGCCTCGAATGACTATTGGCCATGATGTTCAGAATTTCATTCTGTGCTTTTGGGCCTGTGTACATTGTGGTACACTCTGTTAACCACTTCAGTAAAATGGGATCATCCTCTTCTGCCCTAAGTTTCAAAATCTGGTATAAATTCCCACTGTCATCCGTGTGGCCTCTAAAGGCTTGTCCCTGTCTTACTACATGCCGCACCGAACTAACAATTTTCATCAAGCAATGCCTTGCGTCATCCAGCTGTTTAACCCACGCGCTGGACATAACTGGACACTGATTGGATTTAGCTGGTGTGCTGTTACAATTACAAAGTGGCGGTGGGTTTGGCAATTTTGATGTGCTGTGAATTTTTCAATGCCTTTTCTCCAGTTCCTAAATCCTGCACTAATGAAGGCAGCATCAGCTCTTTGGCCAAAAGATGGCTGGCTTGAAAACCCTTGGCTACAGTGAAAACACAACACTCCTTTTATTGATGGATTATAATGTAGCCAGGGGAAATCGCGAAACCATCTCTCTTGAAACGTCAACACTCTGTTGGCAAGAGTTTGCGGTTCTATAAATTGTGGGTGTGGCTGATATGGTTTTGTGCCATCACTGTGGTAACTGGACAATGCTGTGCCACTGTCCCCTATACTGGTGCTGCTGGCAACAAGGGTGACACTTGGTCCTGCCGTGGCTGTGACACTGTCCTCTGAAGTCTCTCTCCCTGGCTCTTTCCCTTTCACCACCCTAACTGACTCAGTCTGTCTCCTAGAAAATAAATAAGGTGTTTGCCGTACTCCTAACTACCGGTACCCAAAACTACACAATTAATCACAACAGCAATACCATTGCCGTAAACAAATCTTAGTTTAGTCACCAGTTTAAGTTGAGAGTGGGGGTATCCATGGCATTTTCCAATTATGTCCCTATTTTACAAGTCAAAAAAATTGAGAACCTTTCATAATGTTGCCAAACAAAGACTCAACAAACTTACCTGAGACTCCCTGTCTGCCAATCTGTCCCTGCATATCTGTCCCCAACTCTGCTGTCTGTGTGCCATCTGTTGCCTGCTCTGCCTAATGACATCATTGTGAAACATTTCCATTAGCATTTCACTTCTTTCTTATGAACATTTTATCAACTAGTCTTTGAGATATTAGGATACTAGAGTTCTTACTATGCGTTTTGGTGTACTGACAAATACTCTGATGTCCGTCTTCTTACTTTTTTCTGCCATTTTTCTACCTGGCTGGCTGGCTGGCCTAGCTGCACACACACACATTTACACAACACATGCTGCAACCTTTTGTAATTTAAATAGTTTGTTTCATATTGGCTGGCTTCCAACAATAGCTGAATTTGTAAAGCTAGCGAGCACCAATTCCGTTTCTGTGTGTTTGCTATAATCTTTGCTACCTGGTTAAATAAAGGTGAAATAAAATAAAATAAAAAAAGTTCACTAGCGACAATTTATCTTTTGCAACGAGACCATTATATATATTTAAGACAATGGTAGAAGAGAGTGTAGTTCTGTTCTGTTCAGTTTGGACTTCAGTTTATTGCTAACCTTATCACAGGGACGTCGAAGCACTACAGCTGCATGCTGATCTTGGAATAAACTGACGATAGCAAAGATTCCATCTTTGACGACGCCACATAAATGGAATAGGTACTAGCTAGCTTGATAGTTAATGTTTGCTTTAGTTTGCGCGCTAGCTCTGCAAATTCCCCTAGTGTGTGAACCCTGCCAACATAAAAATAAATAACATTGCTATGGACCTGCTATGGATTGACTGGATTAACCTCACGTCAGTTACGTACATGTCCCTTTCGGACAGTAGATACGAACTCTCTATTACCTTGCCAGCTAAAGAACTGGCAGTGGATCAAACCATTGTGCGGCAAAGGGCGGGGGGGGGTCGCAATCTTTTGAAATTTAAATGCGCTATTAAGTGTCTATAATCAGCACAAGTGCTTTCATTGCGTATTATTAATATTATTGAAATTACATAGTTATGTTTACAGTGATATATTGGGGGGGACAAATCATATTTTTCCCAAGATGGGGGGGTCGTGTCCCCCCCGTCCCCCCTGGGATTTCCGCCTATGGGTGGAGGGGTGAAAAATAGGAGAGGGGAATGATGAAAAGTGAAAAGATGGAAAGGCCTCTATAGACCATAGGAATCTGGGTCACACACACACACACACACACACACACACACACACACACACACACACACACACACACACACACACACACACACACACACACACACACACACACACACACACACACACACACACAACACACACACACACACACATCATTGAAACAGTGTCTGTCTGTGTGTTCAGAGTGAGCCAGTGTGGAGTGTGACTTTGTCATATGGATTTACTGACACCTCCGCTCTGCATGAGATCACACGAGTGGGACAGATGTGCTGTGTAGTAAATTAGCAAGGGTTTCAGAGCGAAGCAAAAGTTTGTCACAATGTCAACAAATACACACGCACGCACACACACACATACATCTCTGTGTTTAACAACAACAGACAGAAGCTTCATAGCCTCCTCAACAATCACATGCATAAATCAGGCATAAATGGTTCAGTGGCCCCGTCACACGTCTCCAACTGTTAGCTGTCAGGGAGAGAGGGGAGAGTGGGAGAGGGGTAGAGAAAAAGAAAGGGAGAGAGGGAGAGAGGGAGAGAGAGAGTGAGAGAGAGAGAGCATTCAAATAGAGACGTCACAACAGTAAAATGTTCATTCAAAGAACAAACATTTGCCTCTATCTTGTTAATCTGCTTCTATCTACTATTATCTTGACTCCATTATTGTGGAAGAAACTGTATTTCAATCAAAATATTATTGTATTAACATATAATCAATCAATCAATCAAGTTTATTTTATATAGCCCTTCGTACATCAGCTAATATCTAGAAGTGCTGTACAGAAACCCAGCCTAAAACCAGCAAGCAATGTAGGTGTAGAAGCACGGTGGCTAGGAAAAACTCCCTAGAAAGGCCAAAACCTAGGAAGAAACCTAGAGAAGAACCAGGCTATGAGGGGTGGCCAGTCCTCTTCTGGCTGTGCCGGGTGGAGATTATAACAGAACTATGCCAAGATATTCAAAATGTTCACAAGTGACAAGCATGGTCAAATAATAATCATGAATGTTTCCCTATTATTCCCGACTTCACAGAATAATAAAGGCTGAATCTTAGAGGAATAGTCTGAAAAGAAAAAACTACAATTGAAAGATTATAATAATAATTTCAAGATGCTTAACAGTCGCTGAGGACTGGTTTAAACAAGACATTACTAATCTGTCTGCTATTTGACATTCTCTATATCTCCCTGTCTCTCTCGCTCCCTCGCTCTCTTTCTTTCTTTCTTTCTTTCTTTCTCTCTCTCTCTCACTCCCTTTCTATCCCTCTATTTCTCTTTCCCTCTATTTCTCTCTCCCTCTCCCTCTCTCTCTCTCCCTCTCTCTCTTTCTCTCTTTCTCTCTCACTCTTGCTCTCACTCTAGCTCTCTCTCCCGCTCTCTCTCATTGACACAGGATCCTGGTTGCCTGGAGGTTTTGTTTAATACGTCAAAACATTGGCAGGCAGAATAGCATTTTTAAATTCCTCTTTCAAAGTGCTTTTCCCTTTCTGGCTCGTGGTGAAAAGATTTAGAGCTATCACTCATGTGTACCTGACCAGGACAATGATGCTGTCAGAGACACACTAACGAAGAGAAGATTCTGTAGATCTGACATAGTACGACTTATGATGTCTGGTTCCTTCCCACTTCAACCCCAGAGCATTGGGGAAAGTATATCCAACAGACAAGCCAACGTTTCTCTGTGTTGTATGAAAGTATTACTTAAGAGATTGTGAGGCCATTGAAGTACTGAAGTACTTCCCTGTACTCTTCACAACACCCTTACCCTTCACAACACCCTGTATCTTTCACAACACCCTGTATCTTTCACAACACCCTTACCCTTCACAACACCCTGTATCTTTCACAACACCCTGTATCTTTCACAACACCCTTACCCTTCACAACACCCTGTATCTTTCACAACACCCTGTATCTTTCACAACACCCTGTATCTTTCACAACACCCTGTATCTTTCACAACACCCTGTATCTTTCACAACACCCTGTATCTTTCACAACACCCTGTATCTTTCACAACACCCTGTATCTTTCACAACACCCTGTATCTTTCACAACACCCTTACCCTTCACAACACCCTGTATCTTTCACAACACCCTGTATCTTTCACAACACCCTGTATCTTTCACAACACCCTGTATCTTTCACAACACCCTGTATCTTTCACAACACCCTGTATCTTTCACAACACCCTGTATCTTTCACAACACCCTGTATCTTTCACAACACCCTGTACCCTTCACAACACCCTGTATCTTTCACAACACCCTGTACCCTTCACAACACCCTTACCCTTCACAACACCCTTACCCTTCACAACACCCTGTATCTTTCACAACACCCTTACCCTTCACAACACCCTTACCCTTCACAACACCCTGTATCTTTCACAACACCCTTAACCTTCACAACACCCTTTATCTTTCACAACACCCTTACCCTTCACAACACCCTTACCCTTCACAACACCCTGTATCTTTCACAACACCCTTAACCTTCACAACACCCTTACCCTTCACAACACCCTGTATCTTTCACAACACCCTTAACCTTCACAACACCCTTACCCTTCACAACACCCTTACCCTTCACAACACCCTGTATCTTTCACAACACCCTTACCCTTCACAACACCCTTACCCTTTACAACACCCTTACCCTTCACAACACCCTGTATCTTTCACAACACCCTGTACCCTTCACAACACCCCGTATCTTTCACAACACCCTTACCCTTCACAACACCCTGTATCTTTCACAACAGCCTTACCCTTCACAACACCCTGTACATTCACAACACCCTGTATCTTTCACAACACCCTGTATCTTTCACAACACCCTTAGCCTTCACAACACCCTGTATCTTTCACAACACCCTTACCCTTCACAACACCCTGTACATTCACAACACCCTTACCCTTCACAACACCCTGTATCTTTCACAACACCCTTACCCTTCACAACACCCTGTACATTCACAACACCCTTACCCTTCACAACACCCTTACCCTTCACAACACCCTTACCCTTCACAACACCCTGTATCTTTCACAACACCCTGTACATTCACAACATTCTGTACCTTCACAACACCCTGTACCTTCACAAAACCCTGTACCTTCACAACACCCTTACCCTTCACAACACCCTGTACCTTTCACAAAGCCCTTCACAACACCCTGTACCTTCACAACACTCTGTACCTTCACAACACCCTGTACATTCACAAAACCCTGTACCTTCACAACACCCTGTACTTTCACAACACCCTGTACCTTTCACAAAGCCCTTCACAACACCCTGTACCTTCACAACACTCTGTACCTTCACAACACCCTTACCCTTCACAAAACCCTGTACCTTCACAACACCCTGTACTTTCACAACACCCTGTACCTTCACAACACCCTTCACAACACCCCCTGGGTCAGCATAGTGTGCTCCATGTATCCAGCTGTGAGTCAGGTATCTATACCTGGGACCTGTCCTTAGCTGGAGGAAACTATCAACAGAAAGAAGGAAAACAGAAAACGTCAACTTCAGGTAGCATCTCCTCTGATGATGAAATCTAAATGAAATCATATTCTCAGGTACAGTAATATGAGCAGTTTTAAGAGTCACACAGCAGTTATGTACACTAATATATGAGTTCAACAATGTAATTATGTTATTAAGCACAGTAATAACATTAAATGTGTAGCGGTAGACTATGATCATGTTCTCATATACATTATAATGAATGAGCTACTCGTTAATCAGACCTGTGTTTAACCTTCTAATGGCTCTTCGTTAGCTAATGAGCTTAACGAGATTCGCCACTGAAAGACTAATTAAGGCTGTTAGGAGGCTGTAGCAGATTAGCAAGCACCCCTGTGGAGTCGACAGCACTAGCACACACACGCTCTCCAGCACCCGTCCGTGAGCCAGTCTAAACACTCATCAGCAATCCAAAAAAGCCCCTCACTACTACTACTACTACTGAAATGACTACTTGGTTGGCCTATATATATATATGTGTGTGTGTGTGTGTGTGTGTGTGTGTGTGTGTGTGTGTGTGTGTGTGTGTGTGTGTGTGTGTGTGTGTGTGTGTGTGTGTGTGTGTGTGTGTGTGTGTGTGTGTGTGTGTGTGTGTGTGTGTGTGTGTGTGTGCGTGTGTGTGTGTGTGTGTGTGTGTGTGTGTAGTGAATGCGACCACAGTACTGCCCCTGGCAGGTTTGGCCAACTTTTCTCTCGTTCACACTGCATTACAATACCTCTGTTACTATTACCAACAGACACATGCATACACACAGTGTGCCCATACTGTGGTAGTAGGGAGAGAGACGACTGTGTTTCATGGTTTCCTCGTTTCAGACTGGACAGACTGCTGATATATGAACTAGCCGTTTGATGTGTGTGTGTGTGTGTGTGTGTGTTTAGCTGTAGTTATTTCACCACAGGCCAGAGAAAGAAATCATAGTCTTACCAATAAGTGTGGAAGCTCCTAGTGATGGAGTTGTGGTGAAGTTTAACATGCGTCAGTTGTGGTTGATATATAGTTTAACTCTGCACACACAACCCCTGTCTTCTTCTCTCTCTTTCTCTGTCACATACACAGAGCGAAAAAGAGAGAAAGAGAGAGTGACTGTAGCAGGTCATCCAATAGGAATGCAGAGCTGCTCTCTGGCCCCACCCACCAGGATATCAAATGGCTGCCTGGGGGCATTGCAGAGTAGGGGTTCCATCATTAACGCTACACCTTACATTCATCTAAGACAATCTGTTCCCCCTCCACTGGCTGACAGTTAAGGAGCCAGGGACCCCAATGTGCAACACACACACACACACACACACACACACGCACACACACACACACACACACACACACACACACACACACACACACACACACACACACACACACACACACACACACACACACACACACACACACACACACACACACACACACGCACAGGTGCTGTGCGTTCACACAGTCCAGATGTTGGCAGCAGTCTTCTGCTCCAGATGAAGACAGGGCAGTCGGCCAGCAACCTGAAAGGCTCTCTCTCTCCCTGTCTCTCCCTCTTACTCCCTCTCTCTCTCTCTTTCTCTGTCCCTCTCTTTCTTTCTTTCTCTCTCTCTCTCTTTCTTTTTCTGTCCCTCTCTTTTTTCTTTCTTTCTCTCTCTTTCTCTCTCTCCCTCTTTCTCCCTCTCTCTTTCTTTTTCTCTGTCCCTCTCTTTCTCTCTCTTTCTCTCTCTCTCTGGCCCATCAAATTATATGTTTACAATAATACTGCTACGCTTCGAGGGACACGCAAGCACACACACATCCACAAATGCACACACACACACCGAGGTGCAGTTTTCAGAGAAGGGTAAAAAAAAAAAAGTCATTAGTGAAGCAGAAAGAAAAATGAAAGATGGAGCAAAGTTGGAGGTTCTTTTCATTAACATTGCCATGTTAAGAAAAGTACTCTTTTCTACTCTGCTCTTCTCTAACAGAGAGATGGAAAACAATGTTATGCAATCGTTTCTTTGAATTTCTCTCTCTCGCACGCACGCACGCACGCACGCACGCACGCACGCACGCACGCACACACACACACACACACACACACACACACACACACACACACACACACACACACACACACACACACACACACACACACACACACACACACACACACACACACATACCTAACAAGGCTTGTAATGAACAGTCAGTGTGTGAGCAACCAGTCCTCACAGTCTCATGTCAGAACTACAACTTCACAAGCGGTCCATCTTGGCAGAGGTTTTTCGCTGCTGTCTTATTGGCTCTTAACCAACCGTTTGTTTTGTTTTGTACATAATGTTGCTGCTACTGTCTCTTATGACTGAAAAGAGCTTCTGGACATCAGAACTGCGATTACTCACCTCAGATTAGACAAAGAGTTTTTCGTCAATGAGTCGGATGGGGGGGGGGGTATACTACTACAGACACCCGACCAGGTCCAGATCCCCGTCATTCGCTGGAGAAGGAAACTGAGATTTTGCGGAAAAAGATCAGGGGGCCTTGTGAGGATCAGGCGACGAGTAGCTAATCTGCCTTTGCCTTCCGTCCTGCTAGCTAACATTTAATCGCTGGAAAATAAATGGGACGAACTGAAAGCACGTATATCCTACCAACGGGACATTAAAAACTCATCGACGGGGCTGTAGTGGAGCAGGTTGGGAGCTTCAAGTTCCTTGGCGTCCACATCACCAACAAACTAACATGGTCCAAGCACACCAAGACAGTTGTGAAGAGGGCACGACAAAACCTATTCCCTCTCAGGAGACTGAAAAGATTTGGCATGGGTCCTCAGATCCTCAAAAGGTTTTACAGCTGCACCATCGAGAGCATCCTGACGGGTTGCATCACTCCCTGGTATGGCAACTGCTCGGCCTCCGACCGCAAGGCACTACAGAGGGTAGTGCGTACGGCCCAGTAAATCGCAGGGGTCAAGCTTCCTGCCATCCAGGACCTCTATACCAGGCGGTGTCAGAGGAAGGCCCTAAAATTGTTAAAGACTCCAGCCACCCTAGTCATAGACTGTTCTCTCTGCTACCGCATGGCAAGCAGTACCAGAGCGCCAAGTCTAGGTCCAAGAGGCTTCTAAACTGCTTCTACCCCCCAAGCCATAAGACTCCGGAACAGCTAATCAAATGGCATCTGAACAGCTAATCATTGCCCCCCCCCCCCCACCCCCACCCACTTCTACGTTGCTGCTACTCTCTGTTATTATCTATGTATAGTTACTTTAATAACTCTACCTACATGTACATATTACCTCAATTACCTCGACACCAGTGCCCCCGCACATTGACTCTGTACCGGTACCCCATGTGTATAGCCCCGCTATTGTTATTCACTGCTGCTCTTTAATGATTTGTTATTCTCATCTCTTACTTTTTTTTTTGTATTTTCTTAAAACTGCATTGTTGGTTAAGGTCTTGTAAGTAAGCATTTCACTGTAAGGTCTACACCTGTTGTATTCGGCGCATGTGACAAATAACATTTCATTAGACGTTCATCCATGTTTCTCAAACCTCAAATTTGGAAGTGTTTATGTTTAGGCTTCAGTTCAGCCATTAACTTCAATATTGCAGATAGATTGTGGCTTCCACCAACATAATTGTCTGCATCATTTCCAGTCCCCCATATATTTTTGGGGTAAATATATATAAAATACATATATTTAAAAATATAGTAATTAAGACATTATTATTAATTGAGAATTCTGAGAACTGTCTTGTAGAAGTTTTAAATTGACACAATACCCGTTAGCAAAGGTGTCAGCTAGAGATGACGTGCAGGTGCTTGCAGGGATTTGTAGTCTTGCATGTCTATTTTGATGCTAATTAGAATTTTTGAATCTGAGAGGAAATAGAGCTGAAAATATTGGCAAAAGTCACCTTGATCAAAAGAGATTTACATGGTTATCAAATCGTCATGCCACGGTAAGCCGACACGAAACACAGCTCTTGTTTTAAGTGTTTCTAAAATTCCTATGGGAAAAACGAACGGTGGAACCATTTCCCTGTTTGACCTCTAGGTTTTATGGGTATTATGACACCTCCACTGTGGGGCTCTATATTTTCACATGACGCTTCCCTTCTACTGTAAAATAAATTGAACACCCACCCCCTCATAGAATTGACTCAAAATAATGTTTAAGCCCACAAATAAAAATAACTGTAGTGACCCTATGTTAATAAATGTGGATATTGAATTTGCCACTTAAGCATGCAGTCTATGCCAGCAGGGCTTCCGGGACAGAAGGTTGAGAGTTAGCAGACCACCACAGACGAGATCACTCTCCCTGCCTGTTTCATTACTTCACGATCAGAGCCGCTTGCAGACAATGAACAGCTAGGGGAATCAGATTTTCAACATTTTGATGCCATATTTATAATTATGTAAAATATATGCAACACCAACAGTTTTCTGTACCAATGAACCACACAACAAATAAACAAAGCATACCGACTTCGAGCACTTCAGTATCATGGATAGCGTTTTCAATACCACAATAAATAGACTATGTCAATCTCGACAAACAAGTCTACAAGTCATTCCTCCGTACCTTGTAGGGTTACCCAGTATTGAAGGCTTGGCTTGTCAATCTCCTAAATGTCATTAAACTTTTGTAACAGGTGTTTTGTAACATATGTTTCTTTCCATTCATCACATTGCGGCTGCACAGTTTAGATTGATTGATTTTATTTGTCAGTAAAAAATAACAACCTATACATAACCAGTCAAAAGTTTGGACACACCTACTCATTCAAGGGTTTTTCTTTATTTTTACTATTTTCTACATTGAAGAATAATAGTGAAGACATCAAAACTATGAAATAACACATATGGAGTCATGTAGTAACCAAAACAATATATTTTAGATTTGAGATTCTTCGAAGTAGCCACCCTTTGCCTTGATGACAGCTTTGCACATTCTTGGCATTCTCTCAACCAGCTTAATGAGGAATGCTTTTCCAACAGTCTTGAGGGAGTTCCCACATATGATGTGAACTTGTTGGCTGCTTTTCTTTTACTCTGCGTTTTTTTTGTATTAACACTACGGTGCCGACATAATCTAAACTGAGCAGATGTGGGTGTTAACAAGCAAGAACTGGGATTAGAAGATAATTGTCACGTTCTGACCATAGTTCTTTTGTATCTTCTTTGTTTTAGTGTGATCAGGGTGTCAGTTGGGTGGGTTATCTGTGTTTTGTGTTTCTGTGTTGGTTTTCTCGTTTGGCCTGATATGGTTCTCAATCAGAGGCAGGTGTTAGTCATTGTGTCTGATTGGGAACCATATTTAGGTAGCCTGTTTTCTGTTGGGTTTTGTGGGTGGTTATTTTCAGTCTTTGTGTGTCCGCACCAGACAGAACTGTTTTTGGTTGTTTCTTTGTTATTTTGTTATTCAGTGTTCTGTTTTGATGATTATTAAACATCATGAACACTTACCACGCTGCACCTTGGTCCTCACCTTCTTCCACAGACGACAGCCATTACAATAATGGTGGTGAGAGGCCAAGGGGTGTTAATCATCATGGAGGGAGTGACCATGTGTGTTATTTGAAGGTGGAAACCTTTAAAGCCTGAGGTTTGTAACAAGAAAATTCAGTTGTTCTATGGAATTGCTCGGCTTCTGTTACTTTTGTAATAAAGTCTATTTGAATTTACGAGTTCCGGTATCTGAGAAATATTTGATTAAATATTTCCATGACACTACCTACCTTCTTAAGTGCATCTACGTCCCCATGGCTGTTGACCTGGGCACACACATCCCTCGCCGCTGGACACTCAGGTACACCCGCACTATTTCATCCATCTCCGTGAAGTAATGGTGGGCCACCTTGGCACAGGACGTCGCCCGCTATGTCAATTCATGCTCTGTATGTGCCCAAACAAAATCTCCCCGGCACGCTCCAGCAGCGAAACTCCTTCCCTTTCCCGTGCCTCAGCGGCCTTGGTCTCATCTGTCCATAGATTTCGTGACTGATTTCCCTCCGTCTGAAGGTTTTACCGCTATTTTGGTTTTAGTGGACAGATTCTCGAAATCCTGCTGTTTTTATCCCTCTCTCTGGTCTGCCTACCGCTCTCCAGTTGCTGAGGCACTGTACCAGCAGGTCTTCCGGCACTATGGCCTTCCAGAGGACATCGTCTCCAACCGTGGCCCTTATTCACATCACGGGTATGGAAAGCCTTCATGGAGATGCTGGGGGTCACAGTCAGCCTCACTTCTGGGTACCGCCCTCGGGCAGGATGAACCAGGAGCTGGGGAGAGTCCTGAGGAGTCACTGCCAGGACCGGCAAAGGGAGTCTGCCCAATTCCTTACCTGAGCTGAGTAAGACCAGAATTCATTGCGTCACTCCTCCACCGGGCTGACTCTCTTCCAGTGTGTTCTGGGTTAACAGCCGGCCCTGGCTCCGTGGACCCCGAGCCAAACCGAAGCTCCTGCGGTGGACGAGTGGTTCAGGCGCGCAGAAGAAGTTTGGAACAATTCCCACGTGAGACTCCAGCATGCCATCTGGAGAAGGAGCAGGCGGAGAAGGAGCAGGCGGATCGCCACCGCAGTGAGGCTCCCGTGTTCCATCCTGGTGATCGTGTCTGGCTCTCCACCAGGATCCTCCCACTCCGCCTGTTCTGCAAAGAGCTGAGCCCCAGGTTTGTCGGGCCGTTCAAGGTCCTCCGGAGGGTCAACGAGGTGACATAAAGATTACAGCTCCCCACTGACTACCGGATCTCACCCGGTGGTTCCTGGTCCACCTGGCTGATGCTGTTATTAAACTCACCAACTGCACCTGCTTCCTGACTCCCAGCGTCTTCATTACAATAATCAGTGACTCTGGACCAGTGCACTTGCCAGTCTCTAGTGTTTCTATAGCTCGGTTTCCATCCAATTGGTGAGAGATTTTCATGCAAATATTCAAAAATCTGAGTATAAACAATGAGCATTTCAGGGTTTCCTTTAGAAAAATTTGGCGCCAGACAATGTGACCAGGAAGATTTTCACTTACCTGACATTTGAGAAATTTACCAGACATCCATATGCATTTACAAGTCCTTAAAAACAGCTTATAACAATTTACAAAAATACTATTCCTTGTGTTTTGATGTGTAGCGTATGCAAAACTTTATCGCCAATTCTTTTGTTTTTTAGGTTACTTTCCTAAAACAAAAATGGTGTAACGGTCGTCGTAATCCTCCTCCTCGGACGAGGAGGAGAGGCGAGAAGGATCAGACCAATATGCAGAGTGGAAAGTGGTCATCTTTTAATTCACGTAGACTGAACACTTAATATATAAAACAACAAACGTGACAAAACCGCAAACAGTCCCGTGTGGTACTAACACTGACACGAGATACAAACACCCACAAAACACACGTGAATCCCAGGCTGCCTAAGTATGATTCTCAACCAGGGACAACGATTGACAGCTGTCTCTGATTGAGAATCATACCCGGCCGAACACAGAAAATAACACATCGACAACCCACCCCAACTCACGCCCTGACCAACTAAATAAATACAAGAAAAAAGGAAAAACAGGTCAGGAACGTGACATAACCCCCCCCCCCCCCCTTAAGGTGCGAACTCCGGGCGCACCAGCATAAAGTCTAGGGGAGGGTCTGGATGGGCGTCTGTCCACGGTGGCGGCTCTGGCGCTGGTCGTGGTCCCCACCCCACCATAGTCAAACCCCGCTTCCTTGGCCTCCTCCCAATGACCACCCTCCATATAACCCCCATTAGATTAAGGGGCAGTACCGGAATGAGGGGCAACACCGGAATGAGGGGAAACACCGGAATGAGGGGAAACACCGGAATGAGGGGCAACACTGGATTGAGGGGCGGATCCTGGCTGGCTGGCTCTGGCGGATCCTGGCTGGCTGGCTCTGGCGGATCCTGGCTGGCTGGCTCTGGCGGATCCTGGCTGGCTGGCTCTGGCGGATCCTGGCTGGCTGGCTCTGGCGGATCCTGGCTGGCTGGCTCATGGCTGGCTGACGGCTCTGGCTGGTCATGGCTGACTGACGGCTCTGGCTGGTCATGGCTGGCTGACGGCTCTGGCTGGTCATGGCTGGCTGATGGCTCTGGCTGGTCATGGCTGGCTGACGGCTCTGGCTGGTCATGGCTGGCTGATGGCTCTGGCTGGTCATGGCTGGCTGACGGCTCTGGCTGGTCCTGGCTGGACGGCTCTGGCTGGTCCTGGCTGGACGGCTCTGGCTGGTCCTGGCTGGACGGCTCTGGCTGGTCCTGGCTGGACGGCTCTGGCTGGTCCTGGCTGGATGGCTTTGAAGGCTCAGTACAGACGGACAGCGCTGGGCAGGCAGGCAGCTCAGACAGCGCTGGGCAGGCAGCCAGCTCAGACACTGGCTGCACTGGAGAGGAGGAAGGCTCTGACAGCGCTGGACAGGTGGGAGCAGCTGGAAAGAGAACCCGGAGAGACAGCCTGGTGCGGGGGGCTGCCACCGGAGGACTGGTACGTGGAGGTGGCACCGGGTATACCGGACCGTGAAGGAGGACACGCGCTCTTGAGCACCGAGCCTCCCCAACCCTACCAGGTTGAATGGTCCCCGTAGCCCTGCCAGTGCGGCGAGGTGGAATAGCCCGCACTAGGCTATGCTGGCGAACCGGGGACACCATCTGTAAGGCTGGTGCCATGTACGCCGGCCCGAGGAGACGCACTGGAGGCCAGATGCGTTGGGCCGGCTTCATGACACCCGGCTCGATGCCCAACCTAGCCCGGCCAGTGCGGCAAGGTGGAATAGCCCGCACTGGTCTAAGCACGCGTACTGGGGACACCGTGCGCTTTACCGCATAACACGGTGTCTGACCAGTACGACGCCCTCTCACTCCACGGTAAGCACGGGGAGTTGGCTCAGGTATTCTACCCGGCTTTGCCACACTTCTCGTGTGCCCCCCCCCCCCCCCCCAAGACATTTTTGGATCTGACTCTCGGGCTCCCAACCGCGTCGCCGCGCTGCCTCCTCATACCAGCGCCTCTCTGCCTTCGCTGCCTCCAGCTCCGCCTTGGGACGGCGATATTCCCCTGGCTGAGCCCAGGGTCCTTTGCCGTCCAGGATCTCCTCCCAAGTCCACGAGTCCTGTGTTTTCTTCCACTGCTGTTGCCGCCCTTCCCCACTCCGCTTGGTCCTTTGGTGGTGGGTGTTTCTGTAACGGTCGTCGTAATCCTCCTCCTCGGACGAGTAGGAGAGGCGAGAAGGATCAGACCAATATGCAGAGTGGAAAGTGGTCATCTTTTAATTCACGTAGACTGAACACTTAATATATAAAACAACAAACGTGACAAAACCGCAAACAGTCCCGTGTGGTACTAACACTGACACGAGATACAAACACCCACAAAACACACGTGAATCCCAGGCTGCCTAAGTATGATTCTCAACCAGGGACAACGATTGACAGCTGTCTCTGATTGAGAATCATACCCGGCCGAACACAGAAAATAACACATCGACAACCTACCCCAACTCACGCCCTGACCAACTAAATAAATACAAGAAAAAAGGAAAAACAGGTCAGGAACGTGACAAATGGTTCAGTTGTTGGAGATTGAGCACTAAATGCATCAGGGCATTGCATGCATAGGTGTCCACCGTATGATATTAACATTTTAAAAAGATTTAGCCTCTATAAGGAAGAGAAGCTTAGGCCTATCCCCACAGAGCTAGAGATATGCCAGTGGCATACTGTAACACAGACATGCATTTCTTTGTCAGATGGCTACAAATAGACATACAGACTTACAGGAGGTTAAGTCGTTCATTTTTTATCAGAATATTTTGTACAAAGATAAGCATTATATTGTTAGATTATAGGAGTAACTCTGGTAGCCCTGAAACATTCTTCCTCACCTCAAGTTCAACTGTCGGAGTCAGTTGGAGCGCAGGTGCCCACTGCCTTCATATCATGGGCTTGCTTTAGCTAAAGTCTAATAATAGCCATGCCACACCAAACCTTCACAAAAGTTTAGAAACTTTATTTTTGGTCATCTCAAAAGTAAGTCAAGCCATTGTTTTTAGGGAATATATGAGAAGATTATATTGCGTAAAACAAGGTATTACAGTTGGAACTGGGCCAAACAGAATTAAATATGGTTTAAACCACATCAGTCCTGAACAGGCTATATTGCAGCAATTACCAACAAAGGCAAGTGCCTAGAATATGCAACAAATTAAAGAAATAGGCTAATGTCATTTATTTTACAACAGACCTACTTACTTAAACTAAATAAGGCGCACATAATTAAAGAGATTGAATTGAATTTAGACAATTAAAATGTCAAGAGAATTAAACAAAACAGGTTTTGCATATCATTTTTGGGGGTTTTGATTCATAAATAGGCTTACAATAATAACAATGATAAAGTCCAAAATTGCATCCTACCTGAATAGGGAGTTGCTCAGAGGCCATGCCAACTTTCTTCTTATCTTCCACTACAATATTAAAATCTATATTAAATTCCCCTTGTAGGCTTTTCACTATTTTCACTATTTTCACTTTTTCACTTGCTCCAAATTTTGTTTTACTTCAATGAAAAAGGCCCCCATCTTCGCAATCAACAGTAGCCTAGGCCAAGGCTCCTCTCTCACTCTCTCTCTCTCCTCAGGAGCAGGCTCCCATGCATTCAAGGCCTGAGAGAATGGTGCTGATGATCAAATTTGGGGTGTCAGCTATGACAGACAGCTTCTCCAGGACTTCTGGCCTGCTACAATTTTATTTATTGGCTTTAAATTTCTTTCCATCGGCCACAATTACCGTCTAAGGTTAAGAGAAACTCTGGGGCATTTTCCCAGAGTTGTGTTTTCATCAAATTGACAAAGTCTGGACATAAATATGTAGTGCACATAAAAATAACTTTTGAGGTTAAATTCCCATGTACCAAATAAAAAACAAGTTAAATGGGTTTCTGTCAATGTCACGCTTGTTATAATGGACGGACCGAGGCGCAGCGTGATCGGAGTTCCACATCTTTATTAAAAGTGAAACTTCTCAACAAAAGCAATAAACAAGCAACGAAACGTGAAGTAACGTAGTGCAACTAGCACATACACAAACAATATCCCACAAATGCAGGTGGGAACAGGGACACCTTAAGTATGATCCCCAATTAGAGACAACGATAATCAGCTGCCTCTAATTGGGAACCATACTCATTCCCAAACATAGAAATAAATCGACTAGAACACCCCTTAGTCACACCCTGACCTACAACACCATAGAGAACCAAGGGAGAGTCACGTACATAATATGCTTTTAGCATGTTACATGAGACACACGGGAAGAACGCCTTCGATCTGGGGTCTTTATCACATAATTGAGGTGGTGACTCTCCTCTAGGTTATATCAGCTGTGTCGGTGAACCCCTCCCACATCTGAACTCGCTACATAGAGGGCACAGCATGATCAGAGGTGTGAGGTCACTTGGTCGAGTCAACAGGAATTATTATTAAAGAGATGCCTTACGTCAAAATACAGATAGAGATGCAGTAGTCCCAGAGTTTTTATTTTTATTTTTATTTATTTAACCTTTATTTAACCAGGTAGGCAAATTGAGAACACGTTCTCATTTACAATTGCGACCTGGCCAAGATAAAGCAAAGCAGTTCGACACATACAACAACACATAGTTACACATGGAGTAAAACAAACATATAGTCAAAAATACAGTGAAAGAAAATAAATAAATAAGTCTATATACAATGTGAGCAAGTGAGGTGAGATAAGGGAGGTGAAGGCAAACAAATATATGTATAAATAAATAAAAATATAAAAGGCCATGGAGGCGAAGTGAGTACAACACAGCAAGTCAAATAAAAACTAAAAAAAACACTGGAATGGTTGGTTTGCAGTGGAAGAAAGTGCAAAGTAGAGACAGAAATAATGGGGTGCAAAGGAGCAAAATAAATTAATAAATAAATACAGTAGGTAAAGAGGTAGTTGTTTGGGCTAAATTGTAGATGGGTTATGTACAGGTGCAGTAATCTATGAGCTGCTCTGACAGCTGGTGCTTAAAGCTAGTGAGGGAGATAGGTGTTTCCAGTTTCAGAGATTTTTGTAGTTCGTTCCAGTCATTGGCAGCAGAGAACTGGAAGGAGAGGCGTCCAAAGGAAGAATTGGTTTTGGGGGTGACTAGAGAGATATACCTGCTGGAGCGCGTGCTACAGGTAGGTGCTGCTATGGTGACCAGCGAGCTGAGATAAGGGGGGACTTTACCTAGCAGGGTCTTGTAGATGACCTGGAACCAGTGGGTTTGGCGACGAGTATGAAGCGAGGGCCAGCCAACGAGAGTGTACAGGTCGCAGTGGTGGGTAGTATATGGGGCTTTGGTGACAAAACGGATGGCACTGTGATAGACTGCATCCAATTTATTGAGTAGGGTTTTGGAGGCTATTTTGTAAATGACATCACCGAAGTCGAGGATTGGTAGGATGGTCAGTTTTACAAGGGTATGTTTGGCAGCATGAGTAAAGGATGCTTTGTTGCGGAATAGGAAGCCAATTCTAGATTTGACTTTGGATTGGAGATGTTTGATGTGAGTCTGGAAGGAGAGTTTACAGTCTAACCAGACACCTAGGTATTTGTAGTTGTCCACATATTCTAAGTCAGAGCCGTCCAAAGTAGGGATGTTGGACAGGCGGGCAGGAGCAGGCAGCGATCGGTTGAAGAGCATGCATTTGGTTTTACTTGTATTTAAGAGCAGTTGGAGGCCACGGAAGGAGAGTTGTATGGCATTGAAGCTCGCCTGGAGGGTTGTTAACACAGTGTCAAAAGAAGGGCCAGAAGTATACAGAATAGTGTCGTCTGCGTAGAGGTGGATCAGAGAATCACCAGCAGCAAGAGCGACATCATTGATGTAAACAGAGAAGAGAGTCGGTCCAAGAATTGAACCCTGTGGCACCCCCATAGAGACTGCCAGAGGCCCGGACAACAGACCCTCCGATTTGACACACTGAACTCGATCAGAGAAGTAGTTGGTGAACCAGGCGAGGCAATCATTAGAGAAACCAAGGCTGTCGAGTCTGCCAATGAGGATGTGGTGATTGACAGAGTCAAAGGCCTTGGCCAGGTCAATGAATACGGCTGCACAGTATTGTTTCCTATCGATGGCGGTTACGATATCGTTTATGACCTTGAGCGTGGCTGAGGTGCACCCATGACCAGCTCTGAAACCAGATTGCATAGCGGAGAAGGTGTGGTGGGATTCGAAATGGTCGGTAATCTGTTTGTTGACTTGGCTTTCGAAGACCTTAGAAAGGCAGGGTAGGATAGATATAGGTCTGTAGCAGTTAGGGTCAAGGGTGTCCCCCCCTTTGAAGAGGGGGATAACCGCAGCTGCTTTCCAATCTTTGGGGATCTCAGACGACACGAAAGAGAGGTTGAAGAGGCTAGTAATAGGGGTGGCAACAATTTCAGCAGATAGTTTTAGAAAGAAAGGGTCCAGATTATCTAGCCCGGCTGATTTGTAAGGGTCCAGATTTTGCAGCTCATTTAGAACATCAGCTGACTGTATTTGGGAGAAAGAGAAATGGGGAAGGCTTGGGCGAGTAGCAGAGGGGAGGGCAGTGCTGTTGTCCGGGGTAGGGGTAGCCAGGTGGAAAGCATGGCCAGCCGTAGAAAAATGCTTATTGAAATTCTCAATTATACTGGATTTGTCGGTGGTGATAGTGTTTCCTATCTTCAGAGCGGTTGGAAGCTGGGAGGAGGTGTTCTTATTCTCCATGGACTTTACGGTGTCCCAGAACTTTTTTGAATTTGTTCTGCAGGAAGCAAATTTCTGCTTGAAAAAGCTAGCCTTGGCTGTTCTAACTGCCTGTGTATATTGGTTTCTGGCTTCCCTGAAAAGTTGCATATCACGGGGGCTGTTCGATGCTAATGCAGAACGCCATAGGATGTTTTTCTGCTGGTTAAGGGCAGTCAGGTCAGGAGAGAACCAAGGGCTATATCTGTTCCTGGTTCTAAATTTCTTGAATGGGGCATGCTTATTCAAGATGGTGAGGAAGGCATTTTAAAAAAATGACCAGGCATCCTCTACTGACGGGATGAGATCAATATCCTTCCAGGATACCCCGGCCAAGTCGATTAGAAAGGCCTGCTCGCTGAAGTGTTTCAGGGAGCGTTTGACAGTGATGAGTGGAGGTCGTTTGACCGCTGACCCATTACGGATGCAGGCAATGAGGCAGTGATCGCTGAGATCTTGGTTGAAAACAGCAGAGGTGTATTTGGAGGGCAAGTTTGTTAGGATGATATCTATGAGGGTACCCGTGTTTACGGAATTGGGGTGGTACCTGGTAGGTTCATTGATAATTTGTGTGAGATTGAGGGCATCAAGCTTAGTTTGTAGGGTGGCTGGGGTGTTGAGCATGTTCAAATTTAGGTCGCCTAGCAGCACGAGCTCTGAAGATAGATGGGGGGCAATCAGTTCACATATAGTGTCCAGAGCACAGCTGGGGGCAGAGGGTGGTCTATAGCAGGCGGCAACGGTGAGAGACTTGTTTTTAGAGAGGTGGATTTTTAAAAGTAGAAGTTCAAATTGTTTGGGAACAGACCTGGATAGTATAACAGAACTCTGCAGGCAGTCTTTGCAGTAGATTGCAACACCGCCCCCTTTGGCCGTTCTATCTTGTCTGAAGATCTTGTAATTGGGGATGAAAATGTCTGAATTTTTGGTGGTCTTTCTAAGCCAGGATTCAGACACGGCTAAAACATCCGGGTTGGCAGAGTGTGCTAAAGCAGTGAACAAAACAAACTTAGGGAGGAGGCTTCTAATGTTAACATGCATGAAGCCAAGGCTATTACGGTTACAGAAGTCATCAAAAGAGAGCGCCTGGGGAATAGGAGGAGCCAGGTACTGCAGGGCCTGGATTCACCTCTACATCACCAGAGGAACAGAGTAGGAGTAGGATAAGGGTACGGCTAAAAGCTATGAGAATTGGTCGCCTAGAGCTACTAGAGCAGAGAGTAAAAGGAGGTTTCTGGGGGCGATAAAATAGTTTAAAGGAATAATGTACAGACAAAGGTATGGTAGGATGTGAATACAGTGGAGGTAAACCTAGGTATTGAGTGATGATGAGAGAGATATTGTCTCTAGAAACATCATTGAAACCAGGTGATGTCATCGCATATGTGGGTGGTGGAACTGAGAGGTTGGATATGGTATAGAGAGCAGGGCTAGAATCTCTACAGTGAAATAAGCCAATAAACACTAACCAGAACAGCAATGGACAAGGCATATTTACATTAAGGAGAGGCATGCTAATCGAGTGATCAATAAGGGTCCAGTGAGTAGAGGTTGGTTGGGGTCGTGGCGATCCAGACAGCTGGCCGGGTATATGGCTATCGGTAGCAGCATAGGATGGAGGTCTGTTTGTAGATACCTCGTGCGTTTCCGTCGGTAGGTTAGTGGGGTTCCGTGTAGTGGGGTTCCGTGTGGTAGAGGGGATCAATCCGAATTGGCAAAATAGATATAGTGACCCAAGGAAAAAAATAAAATAAATAAATAATAATAATAATAATAGTTGTCCGATATACTTGTTCAAATAGCAGCCGATAAGACAGCTAACGATTAGCGGGCCTCAGATGAGCGTTCAGGTAACGTCGGGACGGAGGTGCCAGTTGGATAAATCCCTCGGGCAGATAACGTCGGCAGTCAGTCGCGGCAGTCAGTCGTGAAGGCCCGGTGGGGTTCCGTATCTGCAGCAGCAACAAAAGAAACGGGTCCGGATGGTGATGGAACTCCTCAGCTGGCTAGCTCCAGAATGATTTGAGTTTGCTCCGGGGTCGACGTAAGCCAATAGTCACACGGTTTGCAGCTAGCTAGCTGCGAAATCAAGGTGCAAGTGTCCAGAGCCTGCGGCTGGAATCCGGGGAAACTGAGAGAAAAAGAGTCCCGGAATGCTCCGGTCCGAGTCGCGTTGCACAAAAGTGCCGGTAGATTATCGAGCTAAAGGAATAGCTGATGACCACTAAACGTGGGCAGCTGAAACACCAACGCTAGCCAGCAAACCGGCTAATTTCGGGGCAGCTACAGATTAGCTTCTGGCTAGCTATCGGAGTAGCTTCTGGTTAGCTTTCAGGCTAGCTTCTGAATTAGCCCCTGGTTAGCTTCCACGATGGATTTTCAGATTGAGGTAAATAACACTTTTTGTAATTGGTGAAGCGGGTTGCAGGAAAGCTTTTGCAGGAGTTTTGTAGTTGAGTTCTTGGATAATAAAATAAATAAAAGATATGCAAAGAAAGGTGTAAATATATATATATACAGGACACGACAATACGGAACAGAAAAAGACGTCTGAACTGCTAAGCCACCTTGGACACCTACCCAAGGTGGCTTAGTAGTTAATGATTCAAGGTCAGTTTTGCATTTCACCTCCTGATGATTATGATGACTGACGGTGTTAGAATAAAAAAAAACAAGGCTTAATCATGCTCTCTCTCTCTCCATCTGTCTCTCGTCTGCAGGTATGTTTTGATGTGAGAGAGGATGCCAACCCCCAGTCCCGTCATCGCCACCTCACCCGCTCTTAAGATAACCTCTACAGAGTACCTAACCCGGATCCGGGAGCACCCCCCACCTCCCCCACACTGATTAGCATCGCTAGCATAGCGTCACAATTAAATAGTAGCATCTAAATATCATTAAATCACAAGTCCAAGACACCCAATGAAAGACACAGATCTTGTGAATAAAACCACCATTTCAGATTTTTTAAATGTTTTACAGGGAAGACAAAATATGTAAATCTATTAGCTAAACACGTTAGCAAAAGACACCATTTTCTTACTCCAACAGTTTCTTACTCCATCAGGTGCTATCACCAATTCGGCTAAACTAAGATATTGATAGCCACAAACCAACAAACAAATTCATAAGATGACAGTCTGATAACATATTTATGGTATAGCATAGTTTTTTTTTTTTAAATGTGCATTTTTCAGGTATAAATCACAGTTCTACATTGCAGCTGCAATCTGATATAGTGCTGATGCAGCTAGAACAATTACAGAGACCAACGTTATATAACTAATTACTTGTCTTAAAACATTTCAGAAAAAATACACAGCGTACAGACATTGAAAGCCCAACATCTGGTGAATCCAAACAATATTTCAGATTTTTTAAATGTTTTATAGCGAAAACAAAATGTAGCGCTAAATTAGCATAACCAGGCCAGCCAGAACCAGCTGGACGCGCCCGACCAGTTCACATGCACGACAGATATATGAAATAACATCGTAAATTGGGTCTTACTATTGCTGGTCTTTCATCAGAATGTTGATCAAGGTGTCCTTAGTCCTGATGAGTCGTTCAATCCATTCACAATGGCAACTTCCCCTCTTCATTTAGCCTGGGTACTGGTCGACTGGCACGGTCCCTGTCCAAAGTTAAAAAACTCAAAGAACGGAACACGGCAAAACTCCCGAAAAAATTCTAATAATCTGATTAAACTATATTGAAAAAACATACATTACGGTGATATGGTCACATGTATCAAACAAACTTCGAGACGGAGATAGTTTTCATCCGTAACGTCAGCATAACAAAAGACAATGGCTTCTCTAAAACGCGCATCTCAGAAAACCGGAAGTTGTCGGTCACGCTAAAGAAATAGGTCTTATTTCACGTCAGTACAAGATAAACAAAATATTTCTCCTCTGACGTCTTCCTGACACCTAGAGGAAGAAGAAGGAAGTGTGTTTCGGGTCATAGGTGGCGTGACCATATATAGGCAGAGCGTTGAAGCGAGCATACACATCTTGCAATCTTCTTCTGGCTCAGGGAAAGTGCTGTGAAATGACCTGTGTTTCACTCAGAGACAAAATTGGAACGGTTTTAGAAACCATAGCTTGTTTTCTATCCAATGGTATATGGTTATATGCATATAGTAACAGCAATAATTGAATAAGAGGCAGTTTAATCTGTAGAGGCAATTATGCTAATGCGAAACAGCACCCCCTGTATTCTCAAGAAGATAACCTTCGGGCCGACTGGGAGCCCAAGGCTGGTTAGGAGACACCACTAGAGACACTACGTAATTATGATGAACTGAGAGAATATTAGGGTAGCACTGTGATTCATGAATTATATGCTGCCTTCCCTGCTCCTCTGTTCTTACCGCTTTCTCTTTGTCTTTTACACCTCTCTTGCCATCTCCTCTTTCTTCCTCTGTTTTTATAATGCACACCAGATGTGCATTGAAGTACATATTGAACTTGTATTTATAATATATTACAATTATAGTTATAATGCATGTATTATGTATTAATAACACTTGGATAATGAACTTCTTTCAATTAAGCGTTTCACATTCTCTACTGGTTGAAATGAATGGTGCAATACTACCCCTATCCTGTGTTTATCAGAACAATGCAGATGAAGGAAATTAGATATTGAGATGAACTGGTTTTAGAGTATTTACATGATGCATACGAAATGTAGTGCACTGTTTAATTTTTTAAAATATTTTTATTTAACTACAAATTTAACTTTAACTAGTTAAATCATGTTTCTAGTCTGTTGCATAGTTACAATGTGTAACCATTGATGTCCCAGGACCAAGATTGGTAAACACTGTTGAAGTATATAATTGTAATACAGTGGCAAGAAAAAGTATGTGAACCCTTTGGAATTACCTGGATTTCTGCATAAATTGGTGGTAAGATGTGATCTGATCTTCATCTAAGTCACAACAATAGACAAACACAGTCTGTTTAAAATAATAACACACAAACAATATGTTTTCATGTCTTTATTGAACACACTGTGTAAACATTCACAGTGCGTTGTGGGAAAAGTATGTGAACCCTTGGATTCAATAACTGTTTGACCCTCCTTGGCAGCAATAACCTCAACCAAATCTTTTCTATAGCTGCGGATCAGACCTGCACAATGGTCAGGAAGAATTTTGGACCATTCCTCTTTACAAAACTGTTTCAGTTCAGCAATATTCTTGGGATGTCTGGTGTGAACCGCTCTCTTGAGGTCATGCCACAGCATCTCAATCGGGCTGAGGTCAGGACTCTGACTGGGCCACTCCAGAAGGCGTATTTTCTTCTGTTGAAGCCATTCTGTTGTTGATTTACTTCTGTGTTTTGGGTCGTTGTCCTGTTGCATCACCCAACTTCTGTTAAGCTTCAATTGGCAGACAGATAGCATTACATTCTCCTGCAAAATGTCTTGATAAACTTGGGAATTCGTTTTTCTGTCGGTGATAGCATGCTGTCCAGGTCCTGAGGCAGCAAAGCAGCCCCAAACCATGATGCTCCCTCCACCATACTTTACAGTTGGGATGAGGTTTTGATGTTGGTGTGCTTTTGCCTTTTTCTCCACACATAGTGTTGTGTGTTCCTTGTAAACAACTCAACTGTAGTTTCATTGTCCACAGAATATTTTTCCAATAGCACTGTGGAAAATCCAGGTGCACTTTTGCAAACTTCAGACGTGCCGCAATGTTTATTTTGTACAGCAGTGGCTTCTTCCGTGGTGTCCTCCCATGAACACCATTCTTGTTTAATGTATCGTAGACTCATCACAGATGTTAACATGTTCCAGAGATTTCTGTAAGTCATTAGCTGACACTCTAGGATTTGTTCTTAACCTAATTGAGCATTCTTCGCTGTGCTCTTGCAGTCATCTTTCCATTAAGGAAAGTGCTTAACTTACTCCATTTATAGACAATTTGTCTTACTGTGGACTGATGACTGATAACCCTTTCCAGCTTTATGCAAGTCAACAATTCTTAATTAGTCTTCTAAGATCTCTTTTGTTCAAGGCATGGTTCACATCAGGCAATACAGTTGAAGTCGGAAGCCAATTTTTAAAGCACAAAAAAACAGTATTCACTTGTCTCCATGTTAACCCCACAGAACACAGCTTTACAATCAGAAACTGCATTTAAACCATTTGGAAGACCCATTTGCGACCAAGCTTTAACTTCCTGACTGATGTCTTGAGATGTTGCTTCAATATATCCACATCATTTTCCTCCCTCATGATGCCATCTATTTTGTGAAGTGCACCAGTCCCTCCTGCAGCAAAGCACCCCCACAACATGATGCTGCCACCCCCGTGCTTCACGGTTGGGATGGTGTTTCTCAGCATGCAAGGCTCCCTCTTATTCCTCCAAACAGTTCTATTTTTGTTTCATCAGACCAGAGACATTTCTCCAAAAAGTAAGATCTTTGTCCCCATGTGCAGTTGCAAACTGTAGTCTGGCTTTTTTATGGCGGTTTTGGAGCTGAAAGGCGGCTTCCTTGCTGAGCGGCCTTTCAGGTTATGACGATATATGACTCGTTTTACTGAGGATATAGATACTTTTGTACCTGTTGCCTCCAGCATCTTCACAAGGTCCTTTGCTGTTCTTCTGGGATTGATTTGCACTTTCCGCACCAAAGTACGTTCATCTCTAGGAGACAGAACGCGTCTCCTACCTGAATGGTATGACCGCTGCGTGTCCCCATGGTGTTTATACTCACGTACTATTGTTTGTACAGATGAACGTGGTACCTTCAGGCGTTTGGAAATTGCTCCCAAGGGTGTACCAATATTTTTGGAGGTCTCCAATTTTTTTTCTGAGGTCTTGGCTGATTTCTTTTGATTTCCCATGATGTCAAGCAAAGAGGCACTGAGTTTGAAGGTAGATCTTGAAATACATCCACAGGTAGACCTCCAATTGACTCAAATGATGTCAATTAGCCTATCAGAAGCTTCTAAAGCCATGAATTTTCTGGAATTTTCCAAGCTGTTTAAAGGCACATTCAACTTAGTGTATGTAAACTTCTGACTCACTGGAATTCTGATACAGTAAATTATAAGTGAAATAATCTGTCTGTAAACAATTGTTGGAAAAATTATTTGTGTCATGCACAAAGTAGATGTCCTAACCGACTTGCCAAAACTAGAGTTTGTTAACAAGTAATTTGTAGAGTTGTTGAAAAACAAGTTTTAATGACTCCAACCTAAGTGTATGTAAACTTCCAACTTCAACTGTATGACTTGCATCCTTGGCACAAAGTTATATTATATTCTACTCAATCCATAGGCTTCATTATTGTTATTCAGACTGTTTTGAAGTTGATACAACTGGCTATGATAGCTGAGGTTCATAGCTAGGTTCTGAACTAATATGTATACCAAACGTTTTGGTCCATACGCAGATTGGCTAGATAGCTAGCTACACATCGTACAGGTATTTTCAATCCTCCCCTGCACAATAAGCAAGAACATAGCTAGCTATGTTATTTCATCTATCTGCATTGCATGGAAAATATCAGCAAGGCAAGTTTACAAATTTGTACATTGAATTTGCAGTAAATATTTTAGCTAGCTAGTTTCTTTACATCCACTGTTTCACAAGACGACAGCCTGGGTTGCTGGTTGTTTCAGAAGTCCCTAAACATTAAACAACCAGAATTACAATTTCATACTCATGTCACAACACCCATAAAGCTAGCCAGCTAGCAGGCTAATGTTAGCTAGTCACCTAGCTTGCTAAATTGCGATTTTCGTAAATTAACTATGATAAAAAAATATGCATAATCGTTTGTTTCTACATTAACATATTCCTGTCAACTGTACATTTTTTGTACGATTCGTTATGTTATAAATCACTTACATTTGCTTCCATTCTTGTATTTTTGTCAGCCATCTTTGCTGAAGAAAGTCTCCAGCCTTGGGTTGCATAGCGTCAAATTTGTCATGGGAACCACTCGATATGATTGGTCATTGCCCAGCGGTCGCCGCTGGTGATTTACATAAAGTTGGGAAAGGTTTATATTTTTCACCACCTCCCACGCCACCTTCGCACCACCCAAAGGTCCCCCGCCCTCTCCGCTTCACCTTCCATTGAAATGAATGGGAAGCGGTGTTTCACCACGCGGCATTCTGTGCTAGTGTATGATGCCCGTAACTGGGCCTGCTTGGAGCATACCTGGCCACATTTATTATAGGACGACTTGGGAGAATAATAATTCGAAACATACAGCGCATTCAGTATCAGAAGTAAAAATGCAGCCAGACTGGCTTGCTACTGTGCCTGTCTAGACCATATCAACTGTCAAGATTAGACCAACAACGGATCCAATTCAAACGACATTCAAATGACATTTCTACTGCAGCCAGAATCGAATTTTGGACTCAATTGAAAACAATAATGCAATTATTCATTACATTGTAGGCTACTATAGTCTAGGTAGGATAGT
This sequence comes from Salvelinus fontinalis, assembly GCF_029448725.1. NCBI lineage: Eukaryota > Metazoa > Chordata > Actinopteri > Salmoniformes > Salmonidae > Salvelinus > Salvelinus fontinalis. The sequence goes on from NC_074692.1 coordinate 23,466,748, forward strand.
TGTAATGCCCCTAAACAATATCAATAGGGGAGTTTTTGAGCTGAGTTCCATGTATTCACTGTTCTTTCATGATATTCCTGGACTGTCCGCAGCTATTCCTATTTGTTCTTGTCGATTCATATTGAAAATTGATGCAGCTTGAATGCTTTGTCAGTGCCTTCGGATTCAGACCCTTTGACTTTTTCCACATTTTGTTATGTTACAGCGTTATTCTAAAATATTAAATGTAAAAACTTCTCAATCTTTTTTCCATTGACCATCCATGAGATGTTTCTAAAACTTTATTGGATTTCTCCTGTGGCAAATGATTGGACATGATTTGGAAAGGCACACAGCTTTCTATATAAGGTGCCCCAGTTGACAGTGCATGTCAGAGCAAAAACCAAGCCATGAGGTTGAAGGAATTGTCCGTAGAGCTCCAAGACAGGATTGTGTCGAGACACACAGGGTACCAAAAAATGTCTGCAGCATTGAAGGTCCCCAAAAACACAGTGGCTTCCATCACTCTTAAATGGAAGAAGTTTGGAACCACCAAGACTCTTCCTAGAGCTGGCTGCCCGATTGCTCATTTTGAGGGCCTTGGAGAAGGTCAGGAAGGTGACCAAGAACCCAATGGTCACTCTGACAGAGCTCCGGAGTTCCTCTGTTGAGATAAGAGAACCTTCCAGAAGGACATCCATCTCTGCAGCACTCCAACAATCAGGCCTTTATGGTAGAGTGGCCAGACGGAAGCCAATCCTCAGTAAAAGGCACATGACAGCCCACTTGGAATTTGCCAAAAGGCTCCTAAAGACTCTCAGACCATGAGAAAAAAGATTATCTGCTCAAATGAAACCAAGATTGAACTCTTTGGCCTGAATGTCAAGTGTCACGTCTGGAGGAAACCTGGCACCATCCCTACGGCGAAGAATGTTGGTGGCAGCATCATACTGTGGGGATGTTTTTCAGCGGCAGGGACTGGGAGACTAGTAAGGATCGAGGGAAAGATGAACGGAGCAAAGTACAGAGAGATCCTTGATGAAAACCTGCTCAGGACCTCAGACTTGACAGAGCTTGAGAGGATCTGCAGAGAAGGAGAAACTCCCCATATACATGTGTGCCAAGCTTGTAGCGTCATACCCAAGAAGTCACGAGGATGTAATCGCTGCCAAAGGTGCTTCAACAAAGTACAGAAGGGTCTGAATAACTTCAGTATGCAAATGCGATGCGAAATGCAAAAAAGTTAAGGGGTCTGAGTACCTTCCGAATGCACTGTATGTGTGGTATGATTGCTAGTTAGCCTATTGCAGATCTGGACAAACAATCCACCTTCCACTATTGTCACTATAAATGGTGGGTAGAGGGCAGGATAGACTGGTTGACTGGTAGACTATACTGACCTGTGGTATAGTAAAAGTTAGCACATGGAAAATGCGTAGTGCATAAGGGAAGTAGCAAAACACCTTGATATAGGGGAGGCGCATGCAAGCAGCCTCTAATGTGCTGATGGCTGTTTAACAGTCTGATGGCCTTGAGATGGAAGCTGTTTTTTAATCTCTCGGTCCCAGCTTTGATGCACCTGTACTGACCTCGCCTTCTGGATGATAGCAGGGTAAACAGGCAGTGGCTCAGGTGGTTGATGTCCTTGATGATATTTTTGGCCTTCCTGTGACATCGGGTGCAGTAGGAATCCTGGAGGGCGGGTAGTTTGCCCCCGGGATTACGTTGGGCAGACCGCACCACCCTCTGGAGAGCCTTGCGGTTGCGGGTGGTGCAGTTGCCGTACCAGGTGGTGATACAGCACGACAGGATGCTTTCAATTGTGCATCTGTAAAAATGTGTGAGGGTTTTAGTTGACAAGCCAAATTTCTTTAGCCTCCTGAGGTTGAAGAGGCTCTGTTGCGCCTTCTTCACCACACTATCTGTGTGGGTGGTCCATTTCAGTTTGTCAGTGATGTGTACCTTGACCTCCTGCAGGCCACAAATGTGCATGTGTCTGCTCAAACGCTCAGAAACAGACTCCATGAGGGTGGTATGAGGGCCCGACGTCCACAGGTGGGGGTTGTGCTTACAGCCCAACACCGTGCAGGACGTTTGAATATGTCCGTATGTCCTGCTGTATGTCCTGCCAATCATTGCGGCACAGACATGCGCCGCAATGACCTCTTTCAGGACCTGCAGATCCCGCGGGTAACCTGCGGGAATGCAGCCCTCTGACATGACCAAATATTTACTCTTCCGCCCAAAATGTATAGATATTCTCCCACTCTTGTGAGTTTAAAAGGAATTGACTGGTCTACAAAATATGGTGGAAACTCACTCTGGTCTGCTTAGGCCTACAATGATCTTACGTCCTTAATATAAGGAGATAGGAGCAAACGCAAAAAGCATCTGGTGGCACCTTCATTGGGGAGGATGGCTCATAGTAATGGCTGGAACGGAATACATGGAAAGGTATCCAACACATGCTTTCCATGTGTTTGATACCATTCACGACATTCCAATCACTGTTATGAGCTGTCCTCCTCTCAGCAGCCTCCTGTATGGGTGTTGCCTGAGGGGGATCATTCATAATATGACTGGTGTTATTCTCGAGTTTAATGACCAGACATTGAAATGGGTTTAGAATATTTGAGGAAATGTAATTGATGTGAGAATTCAGATTAGGGGGAAATGAGAATGGACCAGATGAAGCCAAGGGCTGCAGATGAAGGATCCAGGGGTGGACTCTGTAGTTGTGGCTTGGAGTCATCAGGCCATGGTAGTTAGGCTGCTGTAGTGATGGGAATCCCCCCCAGGAGATCCTTGGAAGAAACTGAGAGAACCTATAGATAGAATGTGGAGGGATGCAAAGCTTGTTAAGGCTAGTAGCACACAGTGCCATGCAACACAACATGCACTGCAGAACAAAGAGGAGGAACATGCATCTTGTCAGGTTTAAGTAGTGGTGGCAGTGGTGATTAAGGAGAGTGAGGACAGGTGTGGCGTCTGATTAGCAATGAGAAGCAGCTGATGTTTGTTGAGGAGTTGCGTTCAAAGCAACTAGTTAAAGTGTTGCAAACACAGCCAGGTCTTTCAAGATAGACGTCGAAATTGTACATCTATCCATGTCGTGAGGACGTCTGGAAATGCACTCACTGTTGCCACTATGGGCAACAGTGAGCACTATTACCAGCAAGTAGGGTTTTGCTAGGACGTTTAGCACTGACAGAAAGACAGCTGATTAACGTATCTGAAGAACTGATCGGAGAGAGAGAGATAGAGAGAGAGAAAATATGAAGTATTCTACTAATATAATTTAAATGGATCTGCTCAAGAAGGCTCAACAAATGCACAACACACACATGCACGTGCACACTCACCAAAAAGACGACTCCACTCACCAAACTGCCATGAGTCATGCTGTCACCGTGGCAACAGTAGCCATCACTATGCAGAGCAGATTGCTCCAGATCAGAACAGGACAGGTAAAAACAGATAGCTCCACAGTGAGCATCCACCACATTACTTTCACCAATCCTATGTTTTCTGGTCAAATGTTTTTCACACCCTAGGTTGACTCCTCCTGCTCAGCATCTTTCCTTTTCTCAAAATGTCAAATTTGGAAGTTAAGGGTAAATGTTTTGGATACAATTAAAACATTACGTTTAGGCATTCATTCCGAATAGTTAAGGGTTAAGGTTTGGGATAGGGTTATAACAAAAAAAAAGATAATTAGTGTCTACCCCTGGGATTGAATATGTGACCTCGGATCCAGAGTCATGGGATTATCCACCACACCTTAGCAAAGCCCAAGACTACTTGATATTGATAGCGCTCAATGTTGCCCATAGTGGCCAGTCTCGAATGCATTTCCTGATGTCCTCAGGACATGGACAGACATCCAATTTCAAAGTCAATCTTGAGCGATCTGCCTGGTGGACAGTGATGGTCAGGGTATAGTTCAATTTCTTACCACCAGAGGTCGTCTCCAGTCTCTCTGCGGTGTGGACCACAGAACTGGAAAGCCAGAGTCAAAAGGGTGTGCATCCCAAACTGCACCCTATTCCCTACACAGGAGGCTGCTGAGAGGAACGGCTCATAGTAATGTCTGGAACGGAACCAATGGAATGACATCAAACATATTGAAACCATGTCATAGATGTACTTGATACCATTCCACTAAGTCCGCTCCAGTCATTACCACAAGCTCGTTCTCCCAAATTAAGGTGCCACCAACCTCCTGTGATTCCTTATATAGTGCACTATTTTTGAACAGGTCTTATAGGGCTTTGGTCAACAGTAGTGCACTATATACAGAATAGGGTGCCATTTGCGATGCACTCTGCTAGAGAACAGGCCCAACACCCAGTACTGACCAGACTTCAACAGTCTGTGGTGATGGAGTATATTATTATGGTGTTTTGACCTTCACTTTTCAGTTCTAAAAAAGACGCAAATGTTTAGTACATCTGTCCTTTCACCCTGTAACCTTTCATAAAGACAGATTAGATCTGTGGAGAGAGTTGTGGTAGTCAATAGATGGCAATGCTAGAAATCACTTCATCTGTTACGAAAAAATACAAATTGTTGAGTCGGTGAGCTATATGTGTTATTTATCTGCTGGTAGAGTTATGATTTGATGTTTTAAATGTGTTAGGTGCCTGACCCCTAGGGTAAAGAGGAGTGCACTGACCAGTGCAAGCATTGTGATCAGTCAAACATGGGCTCCTGAGGGGAGATTTAAGTGTGACAGCACTACATTCCAGAGTTCCATCAAAGAGGAAAGATTTTAGCGCAATAACACCAGTGCCAACATTTCCATCAGCACTACACCAAACACACATACACACATTTGGGCAGTTCACACTGCAACCATGGCAACAGGAGAATTTTACAAGGTGGCAGCGGCCAATGGTAAAGCACTTCCCTCTTAGCCTACACCAATCACAGAGTGGCCTGCAGCCCAGCCTACCCTGCACAGCTCTTGATGAACTAACAGAGGGCGAAAGTAGAGGGTATCTACTCTGTAGGTTATGCTAATAGCGAGGACATAATGCGCGTGTGGGTGTTGTAATGTAGGTGTGAGTAAAATGTAAGTGTGAGACTGTGTGTGTGCGTGTGTGATCCTCTGCAAGCTAGTAGTGTGAAAATAACGTGACAATATGTGACAAAATGTGTGTGTACGCATGTGTGTGTAAGTGTGACAGAGTTGTGGGTCTCTGCAGCATTGCACAGCTTACTGCAGCCATCTAACACGCACGCACGCAGATAACTGATCAAAAGTAGTAGACTATATAGGAACAGGGTGCACTTGGAACAGACACGATGTCCCCCTGTGGAAGGTGACCTCAATAAGAGGTCAGAACAAACATATCAATGACATCATCAGCTTTCAATAAATTCATTTATTATTTCACACAATGAATGACATGAACAAGTTCAACTGTATTTCATCTTAATAAGTGCCCAATGCTGCCAGCCAGGAAAACGGTAGCAAAAGAACAAGCTTTTCCTCAGAGAAAAGAAATCAAAAAAATAGACTACAAGATCATGATAGGTAAACATGACCAGAAGCATGCCAGCAGACATGGATATACATATACATGGCATGTATGCATATGACATATATCTGTATATGAGCAAAGGCAAATACAAAATATGTGTACATTTACACATACATACTAAGAAGGATATATGCATATGCATGCCCATCTAAGTATTTACTTATTTCTATATGTCAAATATTTGCAATTTTTTATATTCATACAATGTACAAAAATGCTTTATGAATTAAAAATCCATTACAAAAAGAAACATATCAAACAATGTACAAGTCTTGCTCCAAATTCAATTGAAATTCAACTTCTCCGCTTGTCTAAAATATTGATGAATACAATCAAGTGGAGCATGCAAATAAAAGAAAAGCCACTCTAGTAAAAAGGTTCACATACACTATGTATACAAACTCAAATATGCCAACACAGTTAAGAGCTCACTTTGTGCTCTTGCAAAGTACATTTATTGGTTTCCTCATCGACGCTTCATCTGCATGTTCAGCTTTGAACAACATTTTAGCGTAGAAACATAACATATATGTTAATGACTACACATATTAGTAGAGACCGTGGCTGCTTCTCACATAACTCCATATTTTCCATATAGTCTTCTGTAGTAGTACACTACTTAGGGTGTAGGGAGTGATTTGAGACGCATGCAGTATGATTCAGCTCCAGTGGCTGTATTGGACTAGTCAGACTGGTCTGAGTGTGAAGGGGTAGAACTCTTCCCTAACCACTGATCCAGGACCAGATGTTCTTTCATCCCCCTGATAATGAAAGTTATGATTTAGGGTTGGGTGATCTGATCCTGGATCTGTGGTTAAGGGCAACTTCTACTTGTAGTCATACCAGCCATACAGTTGGACCAGAGTGAATACAGAATCCAGTACACAACAGGGACTGTAAAACCCAACTTGACCGTACTGGACCATGCGGTCGGTCTCTGTGTGTAGTTAAGCAGAGGATCAGGACAATACTAGTCAGCTGTAGAAGGCACCGGAACATCGGCTGGTAGAGAAACAGACAGATCCCAGTGGCTTAACTCCAACATCAGAGACCAACCATGGAATACTGAGCTGCCAAGCTTGAAGTCTTTAGACCCCTTAGACCGCAACTATACCACATCTAGACCCCTTAGACCAAACCTAGACTACCACTAGACCACACTCAGACACCCAGACCCTAGACCCGGTTAGAGAGATCCAGGCCTCCTGTGAAAGGTGTAGGCCTCCTGTGAAAGGTGTAGGCCTCCTGTGAAAGGTTATGAGATCCAGTTCAGTCTCTGCTCTCTCTAAGTGGCCTAGAACTGACACACACACTGACAAGAACAGGTGTATATTTGGTAATGCCCTCTGAGCACGTGGTCTGAGTACGTGGTTTGGTAATGCCCTCTGAGCACGTGGTCTGAGTACGTGGTTTGGTAATGCCCTCTGTGCACACACACACACACGCACACACACACTTCTGCACTAGGCACCCATTGGCTGAGGGGAGTATAGCTGCTAGCCAATGGGGGTTCTTGGTCTTGGCTGAAGTGCAACAAGAGTCATTATCATAGGCTGGCACAGGTCCTGGGATCTTAACCTTGCTATGACTGTTTGATGAAAATTCTAATTGATGGATAGAGACTGACTAAAGGGGTATTGCTGGTTCTAATGTCTAATGTTGACTAAGATGGGTCTGTCTTCTAGGATGGGCTTAGGTTGGTCTGAGGGGATATGCCAGCATATGTAGCTGGGGCCAGTTTGTATCCATGCAGGCAGAACACAACAGAACAGACTATTTACAACAGATAAACACTTCACTACTGGAGCTTGACTTCTGATTAAGGCAGCACTGCAGGGAGCTGCAGTCACTAAAGTTGACATGAAATGATAGTCACTTTCTGCACAACGCTTTACAAATTATTACTGATATTATTCACACTTCTGGATACATGACTGCATGTTTTATTGGGTAAATAAGACACTTATTTGTCTATGTGGAAGGGTGGACTCCTCAGACAGCTCAGGCCAGACCTGATGCATAGCAAACAACTACGTAAGACAGCATGGTTCCCACCAGAACTTCCCTGGCACAGCCTGCACGCCCACAGCCCGGGGGGCCTGGTTCCATTTAGATTGAAGTCCACTTTCCCTGGCTCCTACCACCTCTGCTCCTCACAGCTCAGATATGAAAAGACTGCATGGTGATGGATCCACCTTTCTCTCTAATAGAGTGCATAACAGAGCTCTTTTATCTGTTCAATCCAAAGAGCCAAGGGTGAGCATAAGGGGCGTGGAACCTGAAATGGAATCAGGCCATTTGTACGTATGGCTGCAAAGGGACATAGGTAGTGTCCGTGTTGTGGTGGCTAAGACACACGTGTCGAAAATGCACAATCATTAGTACTTGGTTTCAATCTCAGTGACTTCTCTGCCATTTTGAATTCCCACAGAATGAGATGTGATGGTTTAAGAAACAAACATAAGGCACGTGCAGAAGTGCTGGAGCTGACAAGACCCTCACAGAGAGAGGAGAGGCTTCCCAAGTTTACAGTACACATAGGTCCCAATGAAATACGTACCTACTGCTATTTTATGAAATATTGAAAACATTCTAGCTAGCTAGCATCTAATGTCCTGTGTGTTTAGCTGCAGAATGAGAACACTGACAACTCCACAGCTGTCTGACAAGTCTGTGAAACACATATAACTCTGAGGCTTTGGTTCCCTATTCCAATAATGAATTGTTGTTTTTCTAACACTACTCATGTTGTTTTCCTACCACTACTCAGATAGAAACCATCAGAGTACCACACACTGATCATTAGTCCTCCTCCATCTTCACTGTCCAATCAAATCTCAGGCTTGGGCTTAGGTTTGACGCCATTGGCTGAGCATCCTGCATATTCAAATAGTTTAAATTAATGGACGTTTCTGAATGGATGTCCACCAATGAAGTCAAGGCCAAATTGTAAGGCTAGAACAAGCATGTAAGTGCTGACTTGATTAAATGTAAGTGAATGTTTATATAGCAAATTAAAACCAACTTTAAAGGTCGACATTGGGCAAAAAAAATGGTCCAACCCTGCCTCTTTCTCAATTTTCAAACAGAAATGGGGTGTTGGTGGTTTGGTTGTTCATCTGGTGGTTTGGTTGTCATTCTGTTCTTACGCTGCGACCAACGTAGCTAGTTTGTTAGCTAAGCTAGCCACTGTAGCTAGCCAGTATCTCCTCCATGTGTAGAAGTCATTTCACAGGATTTGTTTTTGGACAGAAGCTGTAGAGATCGGTAGGAAATGGCACTTCTTTAGCCAAATATCTTATCTATATATTTTTTGTTGTTGCATTAAATGACCTGGTATGATGGAGCATTGATCAGTTATACAGTTAAAAGCTGTTATCTTTGCGTTTTTGCCCAAAGTTGACCTTTAAGGTTTCACAAAACACCCCTGATATTCCCATGTATGTGATGACCTTCTTATATACACAGAATAAATGAATGAATAGATGTGGTTCCTTCAGTCTGAAAACAAACATGTCTTGAGTCACATCCAGGTCTATTTTTGGTTATAAAACCACAATCCCAACATTTATGGCCTATGGTACAACATTTCAGTTTGATATGTTCCAGTACATGTAAATGGACTGTATTCTGCGGGGTAAAAGGCGGGTAAAAGTGGAGTATGTTCCTATGTACAGTTAGATCATAGCTGTAAAGGCCAGGGAGGCTCAGTACAGCATATTGCCTTTATAGTATCTCTGCGGCAGGGGGGGCAAAACTAAGCAGAGCTGCACAATATCATATTAACCAATCACCACCCCCCGTCTGCTGGTAAAGGTGTAGCTAATGCCACATTCAGATAAAGACTATCATAAAGTACCATTGTATTTCATACCGTATAGTACCATAGTATCATACAGTACCTTATCAAATAGTGCCATATAGTATCAGATATTGTACCATAAAGTACCATACAGTATCATATTAAAGTACCATACGCATCATTGTTTCACATACATGTATGGTAAGTGTCATTGTCCGCCTTCAGAAGGAACACTCGTTCAGAGTGCAACACTGTTGCTCTTCTAATGTTACTCCAGAGACCTACTGCAGTCACACTCCTTACATCCAATCATAGAAGAGAAACAGACAGGCCAATAGGTCAAAGTGCACAGAGGTCCCAGAATTGACGTCTGTTTTGGCTGCTAAGGCCAGTGTTAGCTCCTCTTACCAGCTCTCTGATAGGTCAGAGCTCATCTGTATCTGCAACTGTCCTGCTGTCTGATTAGCTAATGAAACGCCATATCCCCTCCCTCTTCCTTCCTGGGTCTACCCCTGCGTTTCCCTCCTCTGGTCGGTGGGGGCGCCAGAGAACGTGCTCTGTGAACTACCGTCTCAATAGCCACTGAGATTGAGTCGTGATTGGAAAACTCCAGAGGCTGGGGGGCGGGACTTGGTCTTAAGCTCCGCTTGCCCGGTAGGTCCACACACCTTTCCAGCACCGGCATCCCGAAGCCCCTCCCTATGTCGCTCCCGTAATTGTTGGGTTCAAATTCATCAATGGGGTGTTTCCGGGGGCGACCAGGTCGCCTTTTGACAACGTTGTTGCCGGTCTTGGCCTGGCGCTGGAGACGCTTCACACGCAGGATCTTCTGCACGTGCTCAAAGCTCCTCTGAGTGTTGAGAGAACACATCCTCCTGACCTCACCGTGGATCTGTTCCACCTCATGACGCTTATACCTCCTCTTACCTGGAACACCTGAGAGAGAGAGACCGAGACAGAGAGAGCGACAGACAGAGAGACAGAGGAGAGAGAGAGCGATAGAGAGACAGAGAGAGAGCGAGAAAGACAGAGAGAGTGAGAGAGCGAGAGAGAGAGAGAGAGAGAGAGAGAGAGAGAGAGAGAGAGAGAAGAGAGTTAGATGTGTAACCGCACTTTGACAATGTAAGATGGAGAAGAGTGGGGGGGGGTTTTACAAGACATATATCAGCTGTTTAACAGTGAATGAAACAAAAGCTAAATTAGGGGGTTCACAAGACAATGTTACCAAGAAAGAATAGTCTTGAATACCAACAAAAAGCACACATTGCTGCTCATTGAAATATTTTGTTTTTTGTTTGAGCTCCTTCCTGCTAATTTCCGCCAAAGCAGGCCTGCCTTGCAGCTGAAACAGAAGTAGAGATTCCATCCTGTGCTAAAGAGAGGAGATACAGATGGATAGTGAGAGAGACAGAGAGAAAGAGAATGATGAATAGCGAGAGAGAGAGGAGCTTCCATTCTGCTAGCAGGAAACCCACAGAAATGTGTCCAGCCATTAAATGTGTCGCTATACAACATTGTTTCTACGCATCTGGAGCACCGGCTGGCAAACAGACCAGACACACGCACACGCACCACAGATAATAACACAAATGCACACACAAGCAGGCACACACAAATTCAGCATACGATTGGCTGAGCAGAGGAAACTGGAGCCATATTGTTTCCTTCGTGCTGATGAACTGGGAACTCTGCCCTTCATACTCACAGCTCTTTCTCTCTCCACCCCCCCCCCCCCCTTCCTCTTTCTCTCTCCCCTATCTCACTCTTGCTGTCTGGGAAGGACTTCTGGCTTCCTCGTTCAATGGGTTTTGAGAGGGAGACGAGGATAGAGGATGTGAGGAGTATGCAATTCAGATCTTCTCTCCCTCTCTAGCTCCTCCCTCCTCTCACAGCCCCACCCCCTATTCTCTGGGCAGTGTTCCCAGATTGAACCAAAGCCAAAATGGAGGAATAGCACAATCAGACACAACAGGCCCCAAAACAGCCGCCTTTAAACGCGCCTGCTCTCTTCCTCTCTCTACCTCCTTCTCTCCTATTCAGTGTGGTTTCTCAGTATTTCAGGGTTTTCCTCCACATTGTTCTAAGCTGTGACAATGTAACAGTACTAACTAACCACTAAGGCTAACAAAGTGATAATTAGACCAAAATACATTTGAATGACACACAAATGAATTCATATTTAATCCATCATTGGTCTTCATAGCTATCAAATGCTTGCTGATGATTTTAAAAGACATAAAACGTTTAGTCCAGACTCTAGTATTGTAAACATGCCCAATGGTATTGATATAAGATCTGCATCATAATACGATCATGATAACGTATAAAGCCTCCTGTTCATAGGTTCTCTTCTACTGAGACAATACACTAGCACTGAGTAGTAGCAATTTGTGAGGCGCAGAAACACACAGACAAGCACGCGGGGACACACACACGGACACACACACACAGGGATAGGAATTTATGAGCTGCATACACTGAGTGTACAAAACATTAGGAACACCTTCCTAATGCACCAAATTTTGCCTTCAGAACTACCTACATTTATCAGGGCATGGACTACATAAGGTGTCGAAAGCATTCCACAGGGATGCTGGCCCATGTTGACTCCAATGCTTCCCACAGTTGTGTCAAGTTGGCTGGATGTCCTTTGGGTGGTGGACCATTCTTGATACCCACAGGAAACTATAGAGCGTGAGAAACCCAGCAGCGTTGCAGTTCTTGACACACTCAAACTGGTGCGCCTGGCAACTACTACCATACCCTGTTCAAAGGCACTTAAATCTTTTGTCTTACCCCTTCACCCTCTGAATGCCACACATACACAATCAATTGGTCAATTGTCTCGAGACTTAAAAATCCTTCTTTAACCTCTCTCCTCCCCTTCATCTACACTGATTGAGGGATCAAATAAGGGATCATAGATTTCACCTGAATTCACCTGTCATGTTTTGTACACTCAGTGTATTGGCATCATAAAAATTATTACCTTCAGCAGTACTTATAGCTCAGTATCTATAGCTCTGTCTCAGTCCAGTGGAGAATAAAGTTACTGGTCTGAGATCAGTTTTGTGTCCTGTTTAACTGTTTAAGATTTTGGTATGGTAAGCTGATCCTAGACCTGTGTTTAAGGTACACTGCTATCCAGAGCTTTTAGCCAACTGCAGGATGATGAATTATATTGTGTGTGGGTGTGGGTGTGCACGCACACACAGAGAAAATCACTTTCATTAACTCCGTAAAAAGGATGACCTGCTTTTATGCAAATTATGGTGAGAGATTGCTGTCAGGTGCAGTTGAACCTGATGATTAGTGGGAGCAGACACACAGTTCTAATCAGGCTCAGATAAACATCCAATCACAGGGCGGAAATGATTTAGAAACACCCAATCACAGGGAGGAAATGATTTAGAAACATTCAATCACAGGAGGAAATGATTTGGGTGTTGTGATTGTGATTGGGTGTTTCTAAATCATTTCCTATGATTTTATTTCTCATTCAATCACAGGAGGAAATGATTTAGAAACACCCAATCACAGGGAGGAAATGATTTAGAAAAATTCAATCACAGGAGGAAATTATTTAGAAACATTCAATCACACAAGAGTGGAGAATAATATACATTTCAGATCAGATCAGTGTCTGTGTGTGTGTCAGTGTGCGTGTGTTTTAATTGGGCTAGGGCTGGTCTGTGGACGTAGCAGTAAGTCATGCTGGTGGAGGGAGGAGAGGGAGACAGGGAAGAAGGAGTAGAGAGAGAGGAAGGAGAGAAAAAGGGTTGATGAGTGAGTGGAGAGGGAGGGAGGAGAGACGGGGAAGATGAGGGAAAGAGGGGGAACAGGGAGAGGAGAGTGAGGGAATAGAGAGAAAGAAGGGGTATACCCTGTCTAGAGCAGTAGAAGAGATGGAGGAAGGGAGAGGGAGAAAAAGGGGTAGAAGAAGGGGGTTAGAGAGGGGGGTAGTGTGTGCGTGAGTCATCTCCCATGGGATCCCTGGGGAGGGGGATGTAATCTAAGTGAGCCCCTGGCTTTTCTCCCCCTCCGCTGGACTAGGCCCCACTCATTAAAGTCCTGGCTGGTAGCCAGCTCTGTTAACACAGCCACAGCCTTTTACTGCCTGTCTGGAGAATATAAATCACAACCTGGGAATCATATATCTCTGGGACCAACCATTGGCAGGCTGAGAGAGAGGGAGGGATTGGTGAATTATAGACCTCTCCACCCATGCGTTTCGTTCTCTCTCTCTCTGGCCAGATGTGCTCGCTGCACTCAGAATACAGAATGTACCACAAACAGATTTGTTCAGTATTTGGTGCTTTAGGAGCTGACTGCCTCTTTGTCTGCTATAGGCTTACACATGTTCATCTGGTTGCTTCGAAAACTGGGAAGACACCTTAAACACTATCCACATCGTATATATACATTTGATGTAAAAACAGAATAATAAGCAACTACTGATGTTGTTTTCCACTATCGGGACAAGAATGAATGCATCCACTGCCTTAGTACAACAATATATTTTAAGATAAATCTGAAATATCAGATATCTGGAGAGAGTGGGGCTGTGTTATAACATGGTAATAAGCCTGTTACGGTCAGTAATACGTGTGGCTGTGTTATAACATGGTAATAAGCCTGTTACGGTCAGTAATACGTTGTTACCTGTTAGAGTGGGGCTGTGTTATAACATGGTAATAAGCCTGTTACGGTCAGTAATACGTTGTTACCTGTTAGAGTGGGGCTGTGTTATAACATGGTAATAAGCCTGTTACGGTCAGTAATACGTTGCTACCTGTTAGTGGGGCTGTGTTATAACATGGTAATACGCCTGTTACTGTGAGTAATACGTTGTTACCTGTTAAAGTGGGGCTGTGTTATAACATGGTAATAAGTCTAATAGAATAGTAAAACGTTGTTACCTGTTAGAGTGGGACTGTGTTATAACATGGTAATAAGTCTAATAGAATAGTAACACGTTGTTACCTGTTAGAGTGTGGCTGTGTTATAACATGGTAATAAGTCTAATAGAATAGTGACACGTTGTTACCTGTTAGAGTGGGGATGTGGTATAACATGGTAATACGCCTGTTACGGTCAGTAACACGTTGTTACCTGTTAGAGTGGGGCTGTGTTATAACATGGTAATACGCCTGTTACGGTCAGTAATACGTTGTTACCTGTTAGAGTGGGGCTGTGTTATAACATGGTAATACGCCTGTTACTGTGAGTAATACGTTGTTACCTGTTAGAGTGGGGCTGTGTTATAACATGGTAATAAGTCTAATAGAATAGTAATACGGTGTTACCTGTTAGAGTGGGGCTGTGTTATAACATGGTAATAAGTCTAATAGAATAGTAACACGTTGTTACCTGTTAGAGTGGGGCTGTGCTATAACATGGTAATAAGTCTAATAGAATAGTAATACGTTGTTACCTGTTAGAGTGGGGCTGTGTTATAACATGGTAATAAGTCTAATAGAATAGTAATACGTTGTTACCTGTTAGAGTGGGGCTGTGTTATAACATGGTAATAAGTCTAATAGAATAGTAACATGTTGTTACCTGTTAGAGTGGGGCTGTGTTATAACATGGTAATAAGTCTAATAGAATAGTAATACGTTGTTACCTGTTAGAGTGGGGCTGTGTTATAACATGGTAATAAGTCTAATAGAATAGTAATACGTTGTTACCTGTTAGAGTGGGGCTGTGCTATAACATGGTAATAAGTCTAATAGAATAGTAATACGTTGTTACCTGTTAGAGTGGGGCTGTGTTATAACATGGTAATAAGTCTAATAGAATAGTAATACGTTGTTACCTGTTAGAGTGGGGCTGTGTTATAACATGGTAATAAGTCTAATAGAATAGTAACATGTTGTTACCTGTTAGAGTGGGGCTGTGTTATAACATGGTAATAAGTCTAATAGAATAGTAATACGTTGTTACCTGTTAGAGTGGAGCTGTGTTATAACATGGTAATAAGTCTAATAGAATAGTGACACGTTGTTACTTGTTAGAGTGGGGCTGTGTTATAACATGGTAATACGCCTGTTACTGTGAGTAATACGTTGTTACCTGTTAGAGTGGGGCTGTGTTATAACATGGTAATAAGCCTGTTACGGTCAGTAATACGTTGTTACCTGTTAGAGTGGGGCTGTGTTATAACATGGTAATACGCCTGTTACGGTCAGTAACACGTTGTTACCTGTTAGAGTGGGGCTGTGTTATAACATGGTAATAAGTCTAATAGAATAGTAATACGTTGTTACCTGTTAGAGTGGGGCTGTGTTATAACATGGTAATAAGTCTGTTACGGTCAGTAATACGTTGTTACCTGTTAGAGTGGGGCTGTGTTATAACATGGTAATAAGTCTAATGGAATAGTAACACGTTGTTACCTGTTAGAGTGGGGCTGTGTTATAACATGGTAATAAGTCTAATAGAATAGTAACACGTTGTTACCTGTTAGAGTGGGGCTGTGTTATAACATGGTAATAAGTCTAATGGAATAGTAACACGTTGTTACCTGTTAGAGTGGGGCTGTGTTATAACATGGTAATAAGTCTAATAGAATAGTAATACGTTGTTACCTGTTAGAGTGGGGCTGTGTTATAACATGGTAATAAGCCTGTTACGGTCAGTAATACGTTGTTACCTGTTAGAGTGGGGCTGTGTTATAACATGGTAATAAGTCTAATAGAATAGTAATACGTTGTTACCTGTTAGAGTGGGGCTGTGTTATAACATGGTAATAAGTCTAATAGAATAGTAATACGTTGTTACCTGTTAGAGTGGGGCTGTGTTATAACATGGTAATAAGTCTAATAGAATAGTAACACGTTGTTACCCGTTAGAGTGGGGCTGTGTTATAACATGGTAATAAGTCTAATAGAATAGTAATACGTTGTTACATGTTAGAGTGGGGCTGTGTTATAACATGGTAATAAGTCTAATAGAATAGTAATACGTTGTTACCTGTTAGAGTGGGGCTGTGTTATAACATGGTAATACGCCTGTTACGGTCAGTAATACGTTGTTACCTGTTAGAGTGGGGATGTGTTATAACATGGTAATAAGTCTAATAGAATAGTAATACGTTGTTACCTGTTAGAGTGGGGCTGTGTTATAACATGGTAATAAGTCTAATAGAATAGTAATACGTTGTTACCTGTTAGAGTGGGGCTGTGTTATAACATGGTAATAAGTCTAATAGAATAGTAATACGTTGTTACCTGTTAGAGTGGGGCTGTGTTATAACATGGTAATAAGTCTAATAGAATAGTAACACGTTGTTACCTGTTAGAGTGGGGCTGTGTTATAACATGGTAATACGCCTGTTACTGTGAGTAATACGTTGTTACCTGTTAGAGTGGGGCTGTGTTATAACATGGTAATACGCCTGTTACGGTCAGTAATACGTTGTTACCTGTTAGAGTGGGGCTGTGTTATAACATGGTAATAAGTCTAATAGAATAGTAACACATTGTTACCTGTTAGAGTGGGGCTGTGTTATAACATGGTAATAAGTCTAATAGAATAGTAATACGTTGTTACCTGTTAGAGTGGGGCTGTGTTATAACATGGTAATAAGTCTAATAGAATAGTAATACGTTGTTACCTGTTAGAGTGGGGCTGTGTTATAACATGGTAATAAGTCTAATAGAATAGGAATACGTTGTTACCTGTTAGAGTGGGGCTGTGTTATAACATGGTAATAAGTCTAATAGAATAGTAATACGTTGTTACCTGTTAGAGTGGGGCTGTGTTATAACATGGTAATACGCCTGTTACGGTCAGTAATACGTTGTTACCTGTTAGAGTGGGGCTGTGTTATAACATGGTAATAAGTCTGTTAAGGTCAGTAATACGTTGTTACCTGTTAGAGTGGGGCTGTGTTATAACATGGTAATACGCCTGTTACGGTCAGTAATACGTTGTTACCTGTTAGAGTGGGGCTGTGTTATAACATGGTAATAAGTCTAATAGAATAGTAATACGTTGTTACCTGTTAGAGTGGGACTGTGTTATAACATGGTAATAAGTCTAATAGAATAGTAACACGTTGTTACCTGTTAGAGTGTGGCTGTGTTATAACATGGTAATAAGTCTAATAGAATAGTGACACGTTGTTACCTGTTAGAGTGGGGATGTGGTATAACATGGTAATACGCCTGTTACGGTCAGTAACACGTTGTTACCTGTTAGAGTGGGGCTGTGTTATAACATGGTAATACGCCTGTTACGGTCAGTAATACGTTGTTACCTGTTAGAGTGGGGCTGTGTTATAACATGGTAATACGCCTGTTACTGTGAGTAATACGTTGTTACCTGTTAGAGTGGGGCTGTGTTATAACATGGTAATAAGTCTAATAGAATAGTAATACGGTGTTACCTGTTAGAGTGGGGCTGTGTTATAACATGGTAATAAGTCTAATAGAATAGTAACACGTTGTTACCTGTTAGAGTGGGGCTGTGCTATAACATGGTAATAAGTCTAATAGAATAGTAATACGTTGTTACCTGTTAGAGTGGGGCTGTGTTATAACATGGTAATAAGTCTAATAGAATAGTAATACGTTGTTACCTGTTAGAGTGGGGCTGTGTTATAACATGGTAATAAGTCTAATAGAATAGTAACATGTTGTTACCTGTTAGAGTGGGGCTGTGTTATAACATGGTAATAAGTCTAATAGAATAGTAATACGTTGTTACCTGTTAGAGTGGGGCTGTGTTATAACATGGTAATAAGTCTAATAGAATAGTAACACGTTGTTACCTGTTAGAGTGGGGCTGTGCTATAACATGGTAATAAGTCTAATAGAATAGTAATACGTTGTTACCTGTTAGAGTGGGGCTGTGTTATAACATGGTAATAAGTCTAATAGAATAGTAATACGTTGTTACCTGTTAGAGTGGGGCTGTGTTATAACATGGTAATAAGTCTAATAGAATAGTAACATGTTGTTACCTGTTAGAGTGGGGCTGTGTTATAACATGGTAATAAGTCTAATAGAATAGTAATACGTTGTTACCTGTTAGAGTGGGGCTGTGTTATAACATGGTAATAAGTCTAATAGAATAGTGACACGTTGTTACTTGTTAGAGTGGGGCTGTGTTATAACATGGTAATACGCCTGTTACTGTGAGTAATACGTTGTTACCTGTTAGAGTGGGGCTGTGTTATAACATGGTAATAAGCCTGTTACGGTCAGTAATACGTTGTTACCTGTTAGAGTGGGGCTGTGTTATAACATGGTAATACGCCTGTTACGGTCAGTAATACGTTGTTACCTGTTAGAGTGGGGCTGTGTTATAACATGGTAATAAGTCTAATAGAATAGTAATACGTTGTTACCTGTTAGAGTGGGGCTGTGTTATAACATGGTAATAAGTCTGTTACGGTCAGTAATACGTTGTTACCTGTTAGAGTGGGGCTGTGTTATAACATGGTAATAAGTCTAATGGAATAGTAACACGTTGTTACCTGTTAGAGTGGGGCTGTGTTATAACATGGTAATAAGTCTAATAGAATAGTAATACGTTGTTACCTGTTAGTGGGGCTGTGTTATAACATGTTAATAAGTCTAATAGAATAGTAATACGTTGTTACCTGTTAGAGTGGGGCTGTGTTATAACATGGTAATAAGTCTAATAGAATAGTAATACGTTGTTACCTGTTAGAGTGGGGCTGTGTTATAACATGGTAATAAGTCTAATAGAATAGTAACACGTTGTTACCCGTTAGAGTGGGGCTGTGTTATAACATGGTAATAAGTCTAATAGAATAGTAATACGTTGTTACCTGTTAGAGTGGGGCTGTGTTATAACATGGTAATAAGTCTAATAGAATAGTAATACGTTGTTACCTGTTAGAGTGGGGCTGTGTTATAACATGGTAATACGCCTGTTACGGTCAGTAATACGTTGTTACCTGTTAGAGTGGGGATGTGTTATAACATGGTAATAAGTCTAATAGAATAGTAATACGTTGTTACCTGTTAGAGTGGGGCTGTGTTATAACATGGTAATAAGTCTAATAGAATAGTAATACGTTGTTACCTGTTAGAGTGGGGCTGTGTTATAACATGGTAATAAGTCTAATAGAATAGTAATACGTTGTTACCTGTTAGAGTGGGGCTGTGTTATAACATGGTAATAAGTCTAATAGAATAGTAATACGTTGTTACCTGTTAGAGTGGGGCTGTGTTATAACATGGTAATAAGTCTAATAGAATAGTAACACGTTGTTACCTGTTAGAGTGGGGCTGTGTAATAACATGGTAATAAGTCTAATAGAATAGTAACATGTTGTTACCTGTTAGAGTGGGGCTGTGTTATAACATGGTAATAAGTCTAATAGAATAGTAACACGTTGTTACCTGTTAGAGTGGGGCTGTGTTATAACATGGTAATACGCCTGTTACTGTGAGTAATACGTTGTTACCTGTTAGAGTGGGGCTGTGTTATAACATGGTAATACGCCTGTTACGGTCAGTAATACGTTGTTACCTGTTAGAGTGGGGCTGTGTTATAACATGGTAATAAGTCTAATAGAATAGTAACACATTGTTACCTGTTAGAGTGGGGCTGTGTTATAACATGGTAATAAGTCTAATAGAATAGTAATACGTTGTTACCTGTTAGAGTGGGGCTGTGTTATAACATGGTAATACGCCTGTTACGGTCAGTAATACGCAGTTACCTGTTAGAGTGGGGCTGTGTTATAACATGGTAATACGCCTGTTACGGTCAGTAATACGTTGTTACCTGTTAGAGTGGGGCTGTGTTATAACATGGTAATAAGTCTGTTAAGGTCAGTAATACGTTGTTACCTGTTAGAGTGGGGCTGTGTTATAACATGGTAATACGCCTGTTACGGTCAGTAATACGTTGTTACCTGTTAGAGTGGGGCTGTGTTATAACATGGTAATAAGTCTAATAGAATAGTAATACGTTGTTACCTGTTAGAGTGGGGATGTGGTATAACATGGTAATACGCCTGTTACGGTCAGTAACACGTTGTTACCTGTTAGAGTGGGGCTGTGTTATAACATGGTAATACGCCTGTTACGGTCAGTAATACGTTGTTACCTGTTAGAGTGGGGCTGTGTTATAACATGGTAATACGCCTGTTAAAGTCAGTAATACGTTGTTACCTGTTAGAGTGGGGCTGTGTTATAACATGGTAATAAGTCTAATAGAATAGTAATACGGTGTTACCTGTTAGAGTGGGGCTGTGTTATAACATGGTAATAAGTCTAATAGAATAGTAACACGTTGTTACCTGTTAGAGTGGGACTGTGTTATAACATGGTAATAAGTCTAATAGAATAGTAACACGTTGTTACCTGTTAGAGTGGGGCTGTGCTATAACATGGTAATAAGTCTAATAGAATAGTAATACGTTGTTACCTGTTAGAGTGGGGCTGTGTTATAACATGGTAATAAGTCTAATAGAATAGTAATACGTTGTTACCTGTTAGAGTGGGGCTGTGTTATAACATGGTAATAAGTCTAATAGAATAGTAATACGTTGTTACCTGTTAGAGTGGGGCTGTGTTATAACATGGTAATAAGTCTAATAGAATAGTAATACGTTGTTACCTGTTAGAGTGGGGCTGTGTTATAACATGGTAATAAGTCTAATAGAATAGTAATACGTTGTTACCTGTTAGAGTGGGGCTGTGTTATAACATGGTAATAAGTCTAATAGAATAGTAATACGTTGTTACCTGTTAGAGTGGGGCTGTGTTATAACATGGTAATAAGTCTAATAGAATAGTAACACGTTGTTACCTGTTAGAGTGGGGCTGTGTTATAACATGGTAATAAGTCTAATAGAATAGTAACACGTTGTTACCTGTTAGAGTGGGGCTGTGTTATAACATGGTAATAAGTCTAATAGAATAGTAATACGTTGTTACCTGTTAGAGTGGGGCTGTGTTATAACATGGTAATAAGTCTAATAGAATAGTAATACGTTGTTACCTGTTAGAGTGGGGCTGTGTTATAACATGGTAATAAGTCTAATAGAATAGTAATACGTTGTTACCTGTTAGAGTGGGGCTGTGTTATAACATGGTAATAAGTCTAATAGAATAGTAATACGTTGTTACCTGTTAGAGTGGGGCTGTGTTATAACATGGTAATAAGTCTAATAGAATAGTAATACGTTGTTACCTGTTAGAGTGGGGCTGTGTTATAACATGGTAATAAGTCTAATAGAATAGTAACACGTTGTTACCTGTTAGAGTGGGGCTGTGTTATAACATGGTAATAAGTCTAATAGAATAGTAACACGTTGTTACCTGTTAGAGTGGGGCTGTGTTATAACATGGTAATAAGTCTAATAGAATAGTAATACGTTGTTACCTGTTAGAGTGGGGCTGTGTTATAACATGGTAATAAGTCTAATAGAATAGTGACACGTTGTTACCTGTTAGAGTGGGGCTGTGTTATAACATGGTAATACGCCTGTTACTGTGAGTAATACGTTGTTACCTGTTAGAGTGGGGCTGTGTTATAACATGGTAATAAGCCTGTTACGGTCAGTAATACGTTGTTACCTGTTAGAGTGGGGCTGTGTTATAACATGGTAATACGCCTGTTACGGTCAGTAATACGTTGTTACCTGTTAGAGTGTGGCTGTGTTATAACATGGTAATAAGTCTAATAGAATAGTAATACGTTGTTACCTGTTAGAGTGGGGCTGTGTTATAACATGGTAATAAGTCTAATAGAATAGTAATACGGTGTTACCTGTTAGAGTGGGGCTGGAACTGTGGAAGGACTTTTCTCTTTCATGGATCTTCTCTTTCCTGGCATTGTGGAACGACATCACCCCTTCCTCTCCGAACACTGCTAAGCCCCTCCTTCTGCCATGCCCACTGCCCTCCTCCTTCTCCTCCCGCAATCTGAAA
Source organism: Salvelinus fontinalis (assembly GCF_029448725.1). Lineage (NCBI taxonomy): Eukaryota > Metazoa > Chordata > Actinopteri > Salmoniformes > Salmonidae > Salvelinus > Salvelinus fontinalis. The sequence goes on from NC_074692.1 coordinate 23,488,995, forward strand.
AGGTCAGAGGTCAAATCTGGCCGCAGTGATTGGCTGCTGTAGTTGCTCACGAAGCTGCTCACTGGCTCTCCGGGTGTGCGTTGGCGGAACTGGACATGGTCCATAGAGAGAGAAGAGAGAGGGTTCGACTCAAACATCGCTCCCCTGGATCCCCCTCTAGAGCCTCTCCCACCCCCCCTCTGCTTCTCATGACGCTTCTGGTTGGTCATCTCCCACCTGTCAGTCAGCAGGTTGAGCAGCCCATTGGTCTTGGCACCGCTGAAGAGCCCGCCCAGCTCCTGTCTGTCATGGGGTGAGAGGAGGTTGGTCTCTTCCTTATGTTTGTGTTTGTGCTTGTGTTTCCTCTTGTGGAGCCTCACCCCTCCAAGACCTCCACCACCCAGTGATCCCAGTCCTTCTCCCCGACCAGAGGAGCCCTGCAGTGGGCCGCTAGATGCCTGGAGCTTGGAGTGGCCCCCAGAGTGGAACTTCGGAGGGGGGACGGCAGGCCTCATGAAGGGGGAGGGTGGTGAAGGACCGTGGGGAAGGTAGGGTGATGTGGCGTAGTAGCCCAGGCTCAGAGGCGGGGCATAAGGCATGGCATATGGTGCATAGTAGTTCCCCCCCGCCAGCGGATACCCAAACCCCTGGACAAAAGGCAGCTTGGATGTGATTGGCTCGCTGGTTTTGGCGGGCCGGCCGCGCCTCCTCTTGGCCTTGAGCTCGGCGGTCCTGCGAAGGTACGGGGCGGGATCACAGGGGTAGGGGTCATAGGTCAAGGGGTAGTAGTGATGGTGGAAGTTGAGGCGGAAGATGGAGGGGTAGGGGTGCTGGGGGTAGCAGGAGGCGTAGCGTCGGTGAGACACATGTAGCTGCTGCAGCTTTACCACCACCTGGCAGAGAAGAGGAGGAGAGGCCATATCAGTACTGGAAAATACATACAGTTCAGAGGAGAGGCCATATCAGTACTGGATAATACATACATTCCAGAGGAGAGGCCATATCAGTACTGGAAAATACATACAGTCCAGAGGAGAGGCCATATCAGTACTGGATAATACATACATTCCAGAGGAGAGGCCATATCAGTACTGGATAATACATACAGTCCAGAGGAGAGGCCATATCAGTACTGGATAATATATACAGTCCAGAGGAGAGGAGGAGAGGCCATATCAGTACTGGATAATACATACAGTCCAGAGGAGAGGCCATATCAGTACTGGATAATACATACAGTCCAGAGGAGAGGCCATATCAGTACTGGATAATACATACAGTCCAGAGGAGAGGAGGAGAGGCCATATCAGTACTGAATAATACATACAGTCCAGAGGAGGCTGGTGGGCAAAAATATATGAGGATGGGCTCATTGTAATGGCTGGAATTAAATTAAAGGAAAGGTATCAAACACATCAAACACATGGGCTCTCCATTTATTAGATACCAGTCTATTTATTCTATTCCAGCCATTACAATGAACCTGTCCTCTGATATCTCTGTGACATCATATACAATAAGTCTAGTGGCAACTTCATTCTACTCCTACACTAAGTTTTATGAAATTTTAATAGAAAGTTGGATTTGATACCTCTTCTAGCTCAGACAGGAAGTTCAGGTGGTCTCTGCTCTGCAGGCACTTCCTCTTCCTGCGGTGTTTCTGCTTCTTCTCCTGCTGGGACAGGAAGTTGTCCACCACTGCCGGCTGCTCACAGCGACCCCTACTGCCGCGACTGGAGGCCTCCAGAACGGCAGACTCCGCAGCCTCAAACCCACACAGGTCAAACGAGTACCTGCAACACAAAACAAAAACCTGTCAACTGGATGTACAATGTCGCTATTGTGGTTTCAAACAAACCCCTGGGCAATATTCACTCACTCACTTTCTCCCTCCCTCACTCACTTACCTAGCATACTATCTCACTCACTCACTCTGTCACTTCTAGCTAAATAACTAACCATGTAAACTAACAGAGAGATAGATACCTGCGTCGTGCGTTGGTTCCCTTCTCTGTCTGGTCAGAGGTGCTGTTGTTGTCCGTCCCTATGCCGCTGTCGCTGGGAATAGTCTCCTCGCTGTGTGAT